>NW_019392850.1:11004-145365 GCF_000648675.2 Cimex lectularius
CAAGTAGCGGAATGCTACAGAGGTAAACAAACAATATCATTTGGAAGAGGATTAATAAGTGTTGACATTCATACAAATGAGTAATCCTGTAAACGTAAACAGAATATTTTATATAGATTTTTTTAAATGAAAACTTAAAATCCTGCATTATTTTCCGGACAACCCAATATGAATGTAGTGTTTGAAAGTGTAAATAGAATATAGACTTAGTTTGGGTCTGAAATGACCTAGATGTCGGAAGCCCCAGTCAAAAAAAAGTGGGATATCCTGCTATTATACCAAGCTTAGTTATGTGACTTCTTTTACTTCTACGATATATATGCTGTTTTCAAGCTTTGATTTACTATATATTTCTACAATTTCGATTTCGATTTGTTAGTTCCAAAAGGTTAGAAGATGTAAAAAAATCTCTCTAAGGTGTAAGAAATTTAATTTAGTCAGAAAACGATAGCTGTATTGATAATTAATGAAGATCGTCTGTTTCGCATTACCAGTCTCTCTGAGGAAGGAATTCATTACAAAATGGAAGAGAGTTGTTGGGAATTAAAAAGGGGCAGCTTTTCGTCGGACGAAATCTAAGGGGAAAGTTACAGTAAAAATTCTTTGGACCTGTAATCAAGTTTGACTTCACAATTGGCATTAAATTTTCTATAGGAAGGAAATGAGTTTTCCAATGCGATAAACTGTCCTGTTTTTTCTTTTATTGTAGGCTGATAACGACGGGGGGATGTTGGACCGCATCTCGAAGAAAGTTTTCCAATCGTAATTTTCATAAAAGCGACATTGGGTACAATTTGTCTAAGAAATCGAGGCAGGTGAAGATAACAATCATTTAAACGTTTCTAGAACGATATCTCTTGCGTTTAAGAGATAAAACAAATCTTCCTCGTCTCAAGAAAACCAGACGGAAATTTAGGGAACTGTTGGTTTACGAAACCTGCAAAGAAATATTAAAAAGCTAGAGGAGTATTGCGATCAATGGGAGCCTTACGGTGAAACTTGACAAGTCAAAGATTGCGGTTTTTCGTGCGGGTGGAAGGTTAGGGAAAAACGAGAGATGGTTGTTGCGGAATAGGAGTATTGTTATCTGGGAGTAACGCTTACCCCAAAACTGTCGATGGTCAAACATGTAAAGAAGAAAGCCCTGGCAGCGAAACTGGCAATACTGGTAAATAAGGTTTGGTCTGGCCTAATTTCAAACGACCTTGTAACAATAAAAAGTAAATATCAAATTTTCATAGCCGTTTGTCGAGCAATTGTTTGCTATGCAGGTCAAGTTTGGGGCTATCGCGAATATGAAGAGATAGAAAAAGTTCACTGTTTTTTTGTTCGTAAGTTGTTTGCCCTGCCATCATCAACTCTTAATTATATGTTGTATATTGAGACTGGCATAGAACTGTTGTTCGTTTATTCTTTAAGGTTACATTTTAAGTTTATTTTGAAATCGCTTCAAGCTCCTGATTCTCGCCTGGCAAAAATTTCATCAGTTGAAGTTATTATATATATTGTTATATCCTGGTTCAAATCCTGAAATTCTCTTGCGGAGAGGTATAATGTGGCTCGGTTCTCTTTGGATAATTCTGCAGCGTGGTCTGAAATGTTTTCCAATCTTCTTCATATTATAGGGGCTCGGCATCGGGAGAGTTGTATTTCGCGTGCCGTGGATTCAAATAGATTCAAACTCTACAAGGAGTTGAATCATTCCCTAACTCCTTGCAATGTTTTTTCTGCTCCAGCCAATGATGCTCCGTTCTCTTTTTTCCGATGGTGGTGTAAAATTCGAGGGGAGTTGTTCCTGAATTTCAGGCCTTGGGTTGAGGGTACTCCTGCTACTGCAGTGTGCTCTCTATGCAACTCAGGTGATCGTGAGGATGCATTTCATTTTCTCGCTAGATGCTCGTTTTAGAACGAATTGAGGTATCTGTATGTGGGGGTAAGGGTTTTCTGACGAGGGAAGCTCGGATTGCCGGGGTCTTGTTGATTTTGCTCGGAAAGCCTGGTTTTACAGATATGAATACATTGGAATGTAGGGAATTACTATTCTGTTCGTCTTATTTTGTTTCCTTTTTTTGCTCTCGCAGGTATTAGATATAATTTCTACTTTGAGGGCTTCTAATGCGAATTCTTTTTGCCTGTGGGGGACCCTTTGTGAGTTGGAATCCTTGCTTTTGTTCTTTGAAGTGTCATTTTTATTATTTTCAAAGTTTATCGCATTTCAATCTTGTAATTTGATAATCCTGTGAATAATTGTAACCTCTGAAGTTGATATTTTAAATTATCCTTTTCTTATAATTATATAATTATGCATATTCTTGGAATAGTAATGCACTCCGAACTCTGGCTGACGGTCTTGATACCATGCCATAATAATACTGTGTTTTTTATTTTTAACTCTAATTTTTTTCATTTTGTAAATAAAGTATAACTACCTTTCTTTACGAGGGCAGTTTATATATTTATACGGGACGAGGAGATGGAGAGGACGCGATTTCCCATTAAAAATATGATCCTTGGGCAACAGTGAAACAGGGAACACACTCACCCGATGCAGCGCTATGCGACGACTTGCCACGTTTTGGTACGGTGTGCACATCTATGCGACGTCAAGCGCACGCCACGTACAGTCACATAGCGTGCATCACAAATCAGTATGACAATCGCAACGCCTCTTTTGTTCTTAATATATTATTTTGAACAAAACCATGTAATAAATTGTTAGTTAAACTTAATTGTCTTAAATAAAGATATTCTGGTGTTTTGACAAATTTTCTGTCTAACCATCATAATTAAATAATTTTTATAAAACTCATGAATCTTTGATATCGATTAAGTTGATATTAAAAGAATGTTGTAATTAATATAAAGACAATAATACATGTAGTTTGAAATAAAAATATGGGGTCCGGTTCTTTTGTCTTCGACTGTTCTCGATGCGACCCGACGAAAATTTGGGCAGTGGGGATCGCAGAGCTTAGTAGAGTAGCATAGCATAGCATCGGGCAGATGTGCACGCTGGAAGTACAATCTTATGGAAAAATGGACTTGGATTTGCGTCGGGCAGCATCGGGTTGCGTCGCATAGCGTTGCATCGAGTGTGTTCTCGGCTTAAATACTTAAGAGATCGCTTACGAATAACAGCGGAAAAGGAACGCAATTTCTTTACATCTTCGGTTCCTCCTTGTCACTGTAATTAAAATATATACGAGGACAATCTAATCTTAATTGTTTCAAATCGAGAATGGTTTTATTTGCTCGCGAAACACTAAAAAAGGAAGGAAAAAAGAAAATAATACATTGACGATAAAATAATAGTCGAAAATCGCCTCACGGACAAAAAGTCACGATAAGAAAAGATGGTTACTAATAAAAAATGGTGCGGTATGAAGACGTGTACTGTAAGATATAGACTTGCGCAAAGTTGAAAATAGAAGAATGGATATATCCTCTTGGGAAGTGGTTACTATACCGTTGGGTACTATTTTATTGCCTTAGCTCGCTCATACTGAA
Source organism: Cimex lectularius (assembly GCF_000648675.2). NCBI lineage: Eukaryota > Metazoa > Arthropoda > Insecta > Hemiptera > Cimicidae > Cimex > Cimex lectularius. Next base: position 14,512 of record NW_019392850.1, read on the forward strand.
TCTCGGATAAAAGAAGATATGTGTTAAGAGAAAGGAGGCTATTTCTTAACTCTGTGGAAGAGATCAATAGAGAGGGGCTACAGTCTCGGAATATTAACTAAAGGGTATAGTTGGCCGGGGATAAATAAGACTTTTGTTTGGGAAAGCAATAAAGCCGCGGCCCAGGAGGGGTTAGGACAAAAGGGAAAGTTGTGAGTGTATTTGGTCGGTGTTTATGAAGTGGCCGGTTTATCTGGAGAAAATAGGTTTCCGTTCGGCGTCGTCGTATATGGGGTTCAGTGGCGCTATACGGACTGATTTATAGATGCAATAGCGGTCCGAACCGGCGTCGCTAAACGGGAAAAAGTCGGGTCGCCTGCTAACGAGTTTCCATGTATTGCAATATGGAAACGCCTTCGAATACCGAAGACGACAGCCTTATAACAAAAAGAGTTTTCCGTATTTTCTAACTCGAAACGTCAACCCTTTCCAGGCAATGCCTACCTACGACCCCGCAATGCGGATTTATGGATGCATAAGTTTAAATTAGCCTTGCCCCGATGGATTTTGTTGCGGATGATTTATGTCGGCGTGCCCTGTCGCCGCGAAGGCCTGGACGGGAAAATAAAAACGCGACGGAAGGGATGATGTCAAAACGCACGGATGGAAAATTAAAAGAGAAAATCCTGTATTTTTTATTATACGAAGATTTTGTAACACGTCGATTTCCTACATCTCTACTGATTGGTCTCTTGACGCAAATTTTTTGAATATTAAACAAGGACTATTTTTGGGAAAAAGCCGACAGTTTTTTTTTCCACCTCATTTGAACCAATTTCTCGGCTTTGCAGTTTGCGTCGTTAATAAAATAAAATAAGAGACCACAATGGCGAATTCTCAGTAGCAGTTGCACCTTTTAATTGCCTTATATAAAAAGTATTACTAATTATATATTCAGTATATTTTTACGTTTTCGATCTTTTGACACATATTTTAAAACGGAGTACTAATTTATTTGTAGTTTGTTGAAGTCGTGAGGACCGGTCAAGAATAAGGTAGTTTAAAAAAACACCTTTTTCATTTTTTCGTCGACGTTTCGACCTTTATTCGGGTCATCTTCAGGGCCTGGGTAAATTACAAAAGATATGTTGATTGGAAAAAATACAATTTAGGATGTAAATATAAATTTTGAACCAAGTATTTCATACTTATATAAAGTGTGGTGCTTTTCTTTTGGTGTCATATTATATAACACATCACTTGTAGGATATCATTATTCAAGGTTATTGGATATTTATTTAAGTCTGGGTCGTATTTCTGTCATTATATCTTGTTGAAGTTGTGAGGAGCAGTCAAGAATGAGGTAGTTTAGAAAAAAGGAAAAACGGGCGTTCACAAGTGTATTGTACAATTTCTATTGAATTAACGTTACAGCATATTACATTTGTGAGCGACCTGTTTTTTTTTTTCATAATTTGTTGAAGTCGTGAGGAACGGTCAAGAATGAGTTAGTTTAGAAAAACATCATTTTAATTTTTTTAGCTGACGTTTCGACCTTTATTCGGGTCATCTTCAGGGCCTGGGTAAATTACAACACATAGTCTGTGTAAACCATTTCTAGAAAGTTGCGTTGGATTTGATTTTTCCGTGTTTAATATCTATATTTTGGCAAAATCAAAGTCGTATTATTTTTCAAAGTGGTGTGTGGCCAATGTTGTGGGATTGGATTTTGGTGTTTTACAGTCATAGGAGTGTTTTTCCGTTTTTCCAGATATTGCAATGTAATTCCAATGTATGTAGCTGGACAATACATACAATTAATTTTGTAAATTATACCGGATGTGTAGGCTGTTAGGTCTTTCACTTTGGAAAAAAGTATGTGTACTGTTTTATGTTTTTTTTAACAGCTATTTTAATGTGTTTTGAGGAGATAAATTTACTTATCTTACGCTTGTCTTTGTGTGACTGTGTTGATAATGTGTTAAGTATTGTGGAGGATGTTTTGTATAGTGCTGGGTTATAATTGTTTATGATTCTGTTGATTATGTTTTTAGGGTAGTTATTGTTATGTAAGATTTGTTTGTATCCGTTTTATTTCGTGGTCAAATTGACCAAATAACTTATTTCAATTAATTTATCTTTATGTAAGGTATTGGTTGAAATGAAAAAGTTAGTGCACGAGCGGGATTCGAACCCACGCCGAAAAACGAAAACACACGTCCCGCTGGTGACCCTAACTTTTTCAGTTCAACCAATACCTTACATAAAGGCTAATTATTGAAATTTGTTTGTATGCATGTACATGTTTTAGGTTAGATGATTCATGACTTAGAGATGTGATTCTGTGTAATAATCCTTTATTTTAAATTTGGTAGTTTCTGATCATATTAAACTACGGATACTTACTGTTTTGGTTTGTCTGATGCGTTTCGCCTTCTCACCATTCAAATGGCGGGTTTGTGCGATTTCCATTTAGTGTGTCCCTTTTATAAGCTCGTAAAATAAGGAAAGAGTGAGTGGGTGTAATCTCTAGGTGGGTGTTTTGGACGATTTTTTTATTAAAATGTTCCGATTGGTCCTTGCGATCGTACGTTCTTTCCCTTTTTAATGTGTGATTTGTGCATTCAGGATTATTTTTCATGCAGAATGCGTTGTCATTTTTTATTCCTAACTTTTTAACTTTATCCGTTTGTTGCCATTTTTGAACATGACGTGTTAATTTCAAGCTTCCCTTATCATTTTTCCCTCGGGGTAGTTTTGTGTGTGGTTAGTCCTCTTTTCAGTATAGAAGTATCGACCACTTTTTTCACTTACGAACACTCTAGATCAATCATGAAGAAGAAAGCAAAGTTGCTACTACGAAGCCTTCGGCTCATTTTAAGGTCATAATCAGGGCAAAACAACTTAAAATACATCTACAGATTGACATATTGAAACTTTTACAGGCAATCTCAAATTACCTTGAAGATCGATTTAATCCCAACATTGCCAAGGATTGGTCATCCATTCTTGGTCAAGGGAATGAAAAAGGTGTGGCAAGGCACCGCCTAATTTCTTTGGGTGTGTGAACCTCGGTTTTTGAGGATTCGCTTTGTTTTTTTATGTCTTTTATTTACAAATATACTGGTTGTGTCTGTGCTATAGCAGTTCTTTTGTTTTCTATGTTCTTTATTGTACATATTTCTCATTTGTTACTACTGCCGTTCTTAGTGTCCATCAAGTATTTGACCATGTTGAAAAAAGCCTAGTAGAATAAAACAGGCAGACCAGAATAAATAGAAACGGCCAAACTATATTATTATAGGTCATACTCTCGCTCCTGATGATGTAGCTTCTGATGAAGTCGCACAATAGTCAAGTGGGCCTGGAGGATGTGTTTCTTAGGGCCGAGGCTTAAATCAAGGACTTGAATTGATACAAATGCCCTGCCTTGGTAAGTCCGTCCACGTACTCTTAAAATCATACTCGGACCCCACGCGCCCAAACGACCGGGCCTTCTCGCTCAATGAGATTTTAATAACAAAGCCTTACGTGTGTAAAATTGTACGTCATTTTAAGGCTTAAAGATGGTTTATTTAATTTTCTTTCTTCAAAGCCTAAAATAAAAAGAGGGATAAGCATAATTTTAAGTCTAACAGGTTGTTCTTATTTTTTATAATAAGGAAACACCGCGTGTCCTTAAGGAAATAATTTCTCACAGTTCGCTTATTTACCTTAACTAATTAAATTATGCCTTATCGAGGTTTTTCTATGTGCAAGACGCAGTATGACTTTTAAGAAAAACCATTAATTATTAAATTTCCAATGTTACTTTCTGGGACAAAAAAGTTGTAATAACTGAACGGGTAAAAAGATGTTAGGACTAACTGGAATATTGTTTTAACGTAAAAAAATAGTTTGTTAACATGGATCCAACATTTTAAAAAGTATAGATTCCACAATTAATATGGATACCTTGACGTTACTGTGGATATAATTAGGGAGATTTTGCATACCGTTAATTTCAATGGTAACGCTAAAGTGACTGAGGTGTGCATGGCAAAAAGAGGGAAAATTCGAACGGTTGTAGGTTGAGACGAGTTGGAGTCCGAGGGGTCAAAGTCACGATAGCTCAAATGGTAGAGTAGCGGCGTATTGAGCCGAAGGTCGTGGGTTCGAATCCCGCTCGTGGTACTAATTTTTCGTCTCAACCTAAAACCTTGGATTAAAAAAAATATTTTTTGGTTAATTATGACCACTAACCAAATATGGCTTATTACTAGTGTTGATTTCTTGAGAAACTCTTTACCACTTTGGCCGAGAAATATCTCTGTTGTGATGTTTTTGTCGCTCATGCCCCCCAAACACCGATTCTCAAAAACAAGACTAATCAGTTTATCTTTATCCATGGTGAAATACCAAAACTGTCTAAATTGTACGGCAGAACGCCCGGATGGTTCTGACGACTTCGTGCGTGTTCTGACATGCACTTCACTGCCAAAGTAAACACAAGTTTTCATGAATCCTGACTCCTAACAATGTGCGTGCAAGCAGGAAAGATAATTAGCTAGAATTATAAAAACTTTACACATCTTTCCTTCCATAAGATTGTTGTTTGTTTGTTGTTTACCACTTGTTCACTAATTGTTTCCGACAGACCTTTTAGTATAATTTCAATATAATAGAAAAGTTTTTGGATTTGGACGTTAATTTCATTTTTGGTTTTTGTCGGCTGTGGATTTCATAATTTTGACTTGTGTATTTTCTTGTAGTAAAGAATGTTTTCATTAAAAAAAAGTATCGTTAACCGTCTGACTCTCTGATGGAAACTGCAAACCGTGATGGAGCGTTAGAGCAGAAAAAACTAATTTAGTCAGGGATTTGGATGATATGAAGAAGCGTTAATCCTTTAAATGAAAACATCCATTAATTTCCATAAAAGGCTCGTTTGCACGGCCACTTAGTTTTACCGTTAAACCCGAGCAAGATGGTCTTTTTTTGGCCGTGCTGGCCAGGTGAAACGACGGCTTAAAGTCAGGGTTACAAGTGACGACAAAACCTGACAAACCCAACAAATTTTCCCAACATGTTTGACATAAAAAGAAAAAAACGCGTATTCACAAGTGTGTTGTAAAATTAATTATTCTTTCTGAGTAAGGTCTTGGTTGAGATAAAAAAGTCAGGGGGATTCGAACCCACGACCTTCGGCTAAATACGCCACTACTCTACCACTCGAGCTATCGTGACATCGATCCTCTTAGACACCAACTCTCTACCTGAACCAACAGCAGTTCGAAATTTCCCTCTTTTTTGCCATTTTCAAATGTGTAATCGGATGGATTTATCAGCGATAAAGTGGCTACGGGGAGCTGTTCGGTGAAGTGAAAAAAAGTCAGTGTCACGAGCGGGATTCGAACCCACGACGTATGGCTAAATACGCTGCAACCAAGACCTTACATAGAAAGAATAATTAATTGAAAGTAGTAAGTTGGTCAATTGACCACTAAAACGTAAAATGGATTGAAAAGGAAGTTGATTATTAAGTTGATGATTAATAAAAATTCACGTTTCACCCAAAACCAAATGGTACCACACTTTAAGTGAGTTTGAAATACTTGGTTTAAAATGCATATTTACATCTGTATTGTATTATTTCCAACATATGTTTTGTAATTTACCCAGGCCCTGAAGATGACCCGAATAAAGATCGAAACGTCAGCAAAAAAATGAAAATTGTGTTTTTCTAAACTAATTCTTGACGCTCCTCACGACTTCAACAAATTATGAAAAAACAGGCCACACACAATAATAATATGCTTTAACGTTTATTCAAAGGAAATTGCTATTTTTTCCTTTCCTTCCTTTATCGTCCTTAAATAATCAACTTCCTTTCCAATATGGAATGCCGAATTACAAATCCAATCCAGAAAATCCTCATTCTCGTCTTCCTTTGAGTTAAATAGAACCGCCTACGATCAAAGAAATTTTCCTAGATTTAACGCGTCCCCAAACCTGTCAGAACCACATAAAAACAGCAGTATACGAATTAACATTTCACTACACTTTCACACAACACCATTATTACATAAAATTTATATTTACATCCTAAATCGTATTTTTTCCAATCAATATGTTTTGTAATTTACCCAGGCCCTGAAGATGACCCGAATAAAGGTCGAAACGTCGTCTAAAAAATGAAAATGGTGTTTTTCTAAACTAACTCATTCTTGACCGCTTCTCACGACTTCAACAAATTATGAAAAAACAGGTCACACACAATAACAATATGCTTTAACGTTTATTCAATAGATATTGTGAGAAAATACGACCCAGATTTAAATAAATATCCAATTACTTTGAATAATGATATCCTACAAGTAATGTTTAAGTAATTATACGTGATACTTACTCGCTTTCTTCACACTTAATTGGCTTGCGCAAAGAGCAGGCATGAGGCTAGCAAAAAGGCGACAAGCAAAAATAACTCAACGGAAGAAAGAGATAATACTACTTAAAAGAAAGGTATGTTAATCTGTCATGTAAATCGTTATGATCCGGTTAAATATCATTTTAAAAAAGTGGGACTATCAACAAATGATCAGTGTCAATTATGTCTAGAAGAGACGACAGAACAAATATATTCAGCTATAGCTAGGAAAAGGCTGTGGTATCTGGAAAAACTGTTCTCCCCCACAAAACCCCATAAATCTTGATACCCTTCCTTCGAGAAGAATTCTTCATTTAATAAAAGAAGTGAATATCTTCTAGAAAATCCATTAGTGGTAAAGAAAAATCCTTACCACTCCATATGGTGAGGAAAAATTAACAAATTGTAAATGAATAAATTTAAATTGACGCCAGAAAACCGTGACTAAATAACTCACGAACTAAGGAAGGAGTAGATGAATAACTGACTTTTTTTTTAAATCAAAAACGCGCTTTGCAAGCGGGGAATGTTCTCCCGATCCAGACGGAAGAGTCGTAGCGTTGAGAAATTAGCCGGAAATGCCGACCAAGAGCACGGGAGATGCCAAGTGGCGTGTGAAGCCTCATTTCAACCGATAAGGCCGTCGTTATTGCTCATAAACCTTAAATAAGGGTCGATCCAACAGGCTGGGAATAGAAGTTATTACCTAGGAGTGAACACACGCTTCAGATCCTGGAGGCAAACACTCTCGAACGTCAGTGTTTTCCGCAAAGCCTCTCCCCGTTTCCGTTATTCAAAAGATTCGAGGATAAGGAGAGCTCCCCATTTACGTTTTGAATCGCAGATTAAGGTAAAAATCTCCAGAACAATCTGTACGCGCATCGGCCAATTACTTTTTCCTTTTATAAATAATCCCTCTTAAAAAGCAGACGGCTTTGGGAGAGTCGGCTTATCCAAAGCCGGAGACCTTTCAGACAAATCGGCTTGCTCCGCTCTTATCTGTTTAGCAAGTACAGGGCTGCAAAGGAGGAAAGGAAGAGTATGGCCAAGTAATTTTTTTTATCCGGGAAATGTCAACCGCTGGTGAAGGGTGGCTGGGGCCGTAAGGGTGAAGAGAGCTGGCAAACTTCGACCGCTTCTGGCCAAAGTTAAATCGGATTGAAACATCATACCAGTCAAATATTCAAAACGAGCGAAACTCAGTACAAATACTTCTTTTGTAGCAAATCTCATAATGTCTTAAAATGTATCGCTATATTTTTGATCAATCTTGGCTACATAGTTATAACCTAACGTTTACTTAAAAATTAAACAATTTAATTTTTTATTATAATAATTTAGTGAGATTATCAATTTAAAAAAAAAATCATCAGTCATCTTTTCTCTTACAAGTAAATAAATTTCATAATATTTACCTTTTTTTTACACGATGTAGAAATAATACATATACATACAAGTTACGTGTGTTGACTAAACGAGAGTCTTTTTAAAAAGAACTTTATTAGTTAAACACAAGTTATAATTTGAGAAGAACCTTTCCTGTTCACGGATATGATTAATCTAATACTGTCTTTACAAGTGTAAAAGGAATAGTGAACAGGGAAGGGTTTATTGCTTACAAACATTCTCCGAATCTGTACAGACGCAACATCATATGTCGCTGAACTAATGGTTTTGTGCAGGCGTAACTTACATATACCATAATAAATGCAAGGGGATTGGAAAAAGAAAAAATGTGAGTAAATGATTTATACATATATATATATATATATATTTTTTTTTTTTACGAGAGTTTGCAACAGGTCTTATTAACCCTCAGGGTGCCGGTGTTTTTGAAAAAAGCCCACTTGTAAGTATGTTGGGTTCGAATGCAGGGCCGCTGCATTCGAACCCGGAACCTTTACCTTACATTGATGAGCGCAGTGTCAACGCCTAAACCGTTGCGACCACCGACGCCCCCCCCCCTTAGTGAAACGTTAAAACAGAACAAACTACAACACCTTGAATCTCAAAGATAATAGTATGCTGGAAATTGTTTAAAACCAGGGTAGTTGGGATTTTGTGTTTTGTGACGAGAAACACTATTGAATTCGACACGAGAGCTAAGCGGTGAGGACGACCGTGTGACATACAATTACATGAAATCAGGGCGTTTCGTCGTTTCTATGCAACCCCCAAATTCAACCCGATTCGAGATAAGGGAAACAATCTATGCCCGAATGAGCCGGTATTTTTTCTTACGAAAAACCTAGGGCAGCGAACACAGCCGTAGATAAGGGGAGAGGCCATGACAGGTCGCGCAATGCACCTCACGTGTAGTGCTTCCGATCACGCCAACCCTCTTTTCCGACCCCCGCCCTAATAAGTTATTATAACCTTCAGACAGACAATTATTCTCGTTAGCAAACTTTTCCGTACACAAAATCCCCTCGGACGGAACACCTGAACTTTTAAGCGGGTTAAAAATAATTTGAGCGGAACACGTAACCGGCCTGTAAATATTTCCAACCGGGTTTATCCTATCCCATGGCTGTTTTCCCAGACCGACATACCACCGACCCATTTTAATTTAAACACCAAATTATGGATAGCGATAAATGAATAATTAAAATACTTTTATCATCTGTGTTGCGACCATGTATTGCAAGGCATTTACGAATATTGATTGGCTTTTTATTGGGTCTCAATATAAATTTGGCGTTTTGATATTTTTTTTTGTTTCTTCCTGTCTAATTTAAGTGTAAATAATCAGGAATAAGGCCAAGTCGAAAGAAAAACAGTATATCCTCTTCATCAGGACTTAAACGTTCCAACCTCCAATGTATCTAATCCCTACAATACTAAAGTACCCAAACCATTTTCAATGCTCCTTTGTATGTATTCATTCTTTCCATTTACATTGACCTTATTGTGTGGTGTTTAGTGACCGTCAGTTAATGATTATTTGGAGATCGTGAGAAGCGGTCTGGTGTGATGTAGGTTTCAGAAAAACATTTTCTTTATCGTGCCAACTTTTCGATCTTTATTGAGATCATCTTCAGGCCTCAAAGTGTTTGTTTTCTGCGTAATTGTACCATTCTTGTGTGAGTGGCTCTCTCACAGAGTGTTCCCCGAAGATGATCTCAATAAAGATCGAAACATTGGCGCGATAAAGAAAATGTTTTTCTGAAACCTACGTCACACCAGACCGCATCTCACGATTTCCGAATAATTAACTATTATCACCATAAATCAGATACATCTGAAAGGTTACAAACCGGATTGAATTTCTAAAATTCTACAGAATAAAATGGGCTGTAGTGCCTGGCAGATGTCGTCATTTTGAAGGATTAAGAAACTTTATACGTACGAACAATAACATTTAACCGGGAGCAAACCTAGGCGAAATTGAAATGAGAGGTGATAAAGGTGAGATCTTAAATCATAAGATTGTTTGGTTGATCGATTAGTTTAATACATCATTTTACGACATCGCAAGTTTTCTCTGATTCATGGTACGTGAATGGTTCTGTGGTACTTCATTAAGATGCAGATAAAATCAAACAGTCTTTGTGTTCAAATACCCAGTCTGGGAGAATTATCAGTTTCATCATCGTTTATGCACTTTCTAACACAATAACGAGTTGGGTTGGCAACCTTTTGGAGTGGAGAGTCGGCCAAAGGAGTAAAACGCCAACAGTCTCTTATGTCCGTCCAAACTCGCATCATTATTGAGATTAGGATTTCGCTATAAACTGCGCACAGAGAGAGTTTCAGCATTGAAGATTTTTAGTTTCAATTCCATTTACCGGATCATCTACAATCAAATGTAAAAAAATGTTATAAACGATTAAATTCACTATTTTTCGTGGTCCGCTTGACCAATTAATAACATTCAATTAATTAATGTTTTAAGTTGAGATAAAAAAGTCAGTGTCACGAGCGGAATGCGAACCCACGACATTCGGCTTGATAAGCCGCTACTCTACCACTTGAGCTATCGTGACTTCGATCCCCTCGGGCACTAACTTCCTGAAAAATGGCAAAAAGGAGCGAAAATTCAAAAGGTGCGGTTGAGATGGGAAGTTAGTGCCCGAGGGGATCGAAGTCACGAAAGTTCAAGTGGTAGAGTAGCGGCGTATCAAGCCGAAGATCGTGGGTTCGAATCCCGCTCGTGACATTGACTTTTTTTATCTCAACTTAAAACCTTAATTAATTGAATGTTATAAACGATGGAATTAACTTGACAGGCTATTAATAAATTTGAAGTCAGTTTTTTCCTCGAGATAATTGAACAAGTATGGGAGAGGAAAAGAAATAGTGCGTGAGTCTTCTATAATTGGATTCATAAAGGGCGAGTCCCTTCCTTCTATTATATAAAAACACATAAGTGATTTACTTTTTTTGAAAAATACATTTCAATGTTTTTTTTTGGGGGGGAGACAGTATTTTTTGAGAGCCAATAATTTACAACTAATAACAATACTCTACTACTAACAATACTCTAATTAAAAAAATACAATGTTATGAAAAATTCTACGTTTTTTTAAAGTACGGGCATTTGATACGTTTCTTTTTATGCAGAAGGATATATTCATTCACTGGATCTAGACACTTAAATTGAGTTAATTAAATTACGTTTGATGGGATTTGTGAAATAACAGAGTCTGTTATTCAGAGTATCTATGCTTTTACAAAGTAGGCTTCGTTAGATTCTCTTCTCAAATTCATTCTCAGACACAAATAGCCGTACCTCCAGGCAGTTCGTGCCTAGCTCGGCCCTAAAGGGAGAAAAGGGGTGATTGCGGACGAGATGTATATTGAGTATGAAGAAGGAAAGTGCAATGTCTCTTGGGAGATGTGAGCACAAGAATGAATGAGCATTGCCGTCTAAAAAAAACAAACATTAATGTAAATGTTCCGTTGGCTGGTTATCCCCTTTCCAACCGCAAATTAGGAGTTGAGTCTCCTCCAGCCGTTGCTGAGAACCAAATCTCAGCTAAACACCCGCAAATTATTTGGACAATTTTCATCTCAATTACATTTGCATAATTCCTGTTTAAAATTATTAATTAAATCCCTTGTATCAATCTATTCCTTTTAATTTTCCTTACTTAAGAACACGTAAGCTGTTTCTTTCGATTGAAGAATTGTTAAAAAAGAAAGCAACTCCGACTTCTTCCAACATCAAAAATCCACGAGGAATGAGCTCAGCCTCTCCCTTTTTTTACCCCTGACCGACCATTGAAGTTGAAAAGCCGAAACGTGCCTGACAGATAAAAAATAAGCATCAGTAGGCAGACTAAAACGATCGGAACTACCGCACTACTATATAAAAAACTGGAAATGTTTTACCTTAAAAACCTAAAAAAATAAACGATTCTGAATGTAGTATCAATCTTATTTATTGGTTATGTATTTGAGTATTACTCTGTATTATATTGATAGAGTAAAAAGCGGATAAAAGTATACAAGATTATAGTACAATTATCAAGAACAATTCAAAACTTATTTTAATACTAAACTAAAGTACTCTAATAATTTTATACGTTATGAAAAAATATTTTACATATTTTAAATCAGTGTTAAATTATTTGCGTTAATCGAAACTGATATTATGATGATAACCCCTACTCTTGTTAAGACTTTTCATCAGTTTTTTTGTCTGTCAATATAAACATGTAATATTTGTAAAATCTGCAGAGTGTTTCACAAAATGAATAGTATGTAACAAGAATCATCAATACACCTCGATTCACTATAAATACAATATATAAAAAAGAAACATGACTAACTAAAAATTAAGGGGATGACGGTTGATACGGCGATTCATCACTGTAGGGGTTCCTGGTTCGAATCTCATCGGACGTGAAAACTGGATTTTCTGTGTAAACCGAACCCCGGGGTTGACTGACCTCTGCCGTATAATATAAGCCTAAAAGTAAAACGTATAATATAATGTATCTATTCATACTTGTTTTCCAGGAAAAAATAATTTTAAGGAATTTAATAGCGGAATATGCGGCTGATTTAACAAATGGCAGTAGAGGAGGCTGTATGCAATGCAGCATAAATCCAGCTTTAAAGGTGGTAATTTGTACCCGCCACATTCCCATGGCGTCAAGCTCTGCATCTAAATCCGAACTCTTTTGAATAAAACGGTTGAAATGAAAAAGACAAATATTTATTTTTCACAGCTAACAAAAATTCTGTTTTCCAATTTCCATAAATGCCTTTTGAAAGAAAGAAAAAAAAAGCTTAGACTGTGAAGACGTAATAGCTGGCTGAGGTTGTTGAAATATGTATTAGACGAACATTAAAAAGAAAATATGCCGAGGGATATTTTAAGTGATGGAGAGGGAAACTTTGTCCCCCACACCAAGTAATGAAGTATTTCATCCAACTTCTTTTCCTGTTTATAACTTACCCAGGCGGCGAAAGTCGATCCCCCCAAACTTTCCACCATTTCAAAGGGAGGAGCGTGTCGAAAAAGTAGACGTTTTGGATTCCTTTTAATTTTGGCCAGGCCTTAAAAACTTCTTCGGGTTAAAAGGGAAAAAATCGGAGGGGATTTGTAATGAATTGTTCCCGATATTTGCCGCGGTTTTTACGATATTTTCTTCGACCAACCCGCTGTAGCGTAAAAGGGAGTTGACAAGAATATTGAAGAACAGACTTCTACCGTGTAACAGAGCAGAAGAACCGTTTGCCGTCCGCATAATTTCCTGTTTCTCAAAAGTAAAACGTGGAAGAAGTATTGACGGGAGCCGTTAAAAGGTGGTTTAATTTCCGGCAGTTTTTTTACCTCGATGCAAATGTCAGCGAGGGGATTCTAATTAACTTAGAAAACTTGTAGGAAAATAGAAAACAGCGTTTGAAGATCATAAGGCCACTGTTGAAAATGAATAACAGCAAAACCAAAACCATTGCCCTTCATAAACCACAAATCTACAACTAAACAAGTTATACATAACACTTAAGGCGTTACTGTCTGGCCTATGTTTAATTATTTCAAACGTGAGATTTATCAGAGAGTCGAAGTTGTAATTGGGGCTAGTCAGACTGGGGCATTAAACAGAAAAAGCATACTGTTAATAAGGTTGCCGGTAATTTCATTACGAACTTCACTCTATAGATGTTGCAACGATGACTCGGCTGTTGCAGGTCAGCTGGAGGTGCACATGAACTATCATCGAGGACTGGAGACAAGGGGCAGATGGGAAATTCCCAGGTTTACTAAACATACAAAACTCTGCCTCTTTGAAGTCTGGCATTGTCATTCAGAATTGTTATAAATCCCTGCCAATGAGATCCCTGGTGTGAGGGATGATTCCTCGGCAATTTCTTGGACATAATGGACTGCGGTGGGGTTACCGTGTAAATCCCAGCCAAGACCATTACAACGCCTCCTCCAAACTGCACTGAAGGGAGCACGAACTGGGGCATTGTATGTATCTTTTGTTCTCGGTATTCTCTTCGGCGTCTGCTGTCACTGTACAGGCAGAAACGTGACTCCTCAGAAAACGTAACAGGTGTTGTCTTCTAGCGGCTCGCCCTACACTAATGCTGCGGCAGTAACACTATTCTGCCGTATGCGAAGGTGCGTCGGCTCTCATCTTGAGAGTCAAAACGTCCGATAAGGACGAATAGGCCAGGTGCGGACGTTAAAGATCCTCAGAATCCTTTTTAGGATGATGGAGTATGCGGGAATGAAACTGTACCATATTCTCAGGTTAACTGTAGCCTTGAGTGCCTGGCAAGCATTCTAAATCAATAGACGGTATGGCAAATCTCTGAAAAGACCTTAGCCACAATTAACCGTCGGGTGTGAGATCAGTTACACTTCGCGGACAGCACTATGAGAGGCCTATGTGCGAGAATTACTGAATTACTACTATGTTCCAACCTTACTGCTTGCAATTGAGGTCGGACTCGTAGTGGTACGTGGTGAGGTTCCTTGAGAGTAGCCCAAGGGGTACATCGTATCCTCTGGACGGCATTCCACTTCAATAAAAACTGGTGCCGACCCAGCCCTGCAGAAGGGCCAAGAGGGGAAGAACCTTTTTAAAGGCTCTACGTGAAAATCTACGGTATTGCACACCCCACCGTAGACGGAAGCGTGTCGCCTCCTTACTTGAAAAACGATCCCGTGCTCGCACGGAGGACCTATATGGCCCTAGGGCAGGCGCGGTGTTAAAATATCCTCACGTCCTTGTCAGGATGTCGAGCAAGATTGGGAACGAATGTACCATATTCTTTCAAGCGGGGAGCGTCGTTGTCTTGGCCCTTCCGGGCTGAGCTGCCTCTACACCAATGCTGCGGAAGTAACACACATCTGTTATATGCGGAGGTGCGTCAGCTCTCATCTTGAGAATCTAAACGTCCGATAAGGCCTATGTGCCTGGTGCGGACGTTAAAGATCCTCATTGTCCTTTTACGGACGACCGAATATACAGGAAAGCAATGTACCATATTCTCCCGAGTTGCTAGTGGCCGGCTGCTCTGCAGGTCGTCTCAAATGGGCACAAGATGTGATGCCAACTTCCCACAAATGATTATGAATCGTTTGTGTTGATAAAGGCCTTGGCAAAACATCTTGTACTTCATTTAGGATCTGGCGGGCACTATGGAAAGGGTTCCGTCTTACAGCAATGACACAATATTTCTGTCGTCCCTTAGCGCCGTAATGGGCTGAGATCCACTACTAAGCCTCCTATGGCACTTCCGTTCTTTCGAGTAGACGGCAGTCCACGCTGTGAGAAAGACCAACTGCCTCTACGATATCCACTTGCCGGTGTCCTCGATGGCTATTCTCACAATAATATTGCGGACTTTTAGTAAGATGATGTCTTTCCATGGTTAAAGAGAATGCAAGAAAAGACGATAAAAAGTGTTTGTTACAAAATGAGTAATCTTCATGTCTACTAGTCTTAAGTAAATCGGTTTTTAAAACTGAGGATCAAGATTAGTTGCTTTTTGGTTTGTACTTTTTATTTAGTTTTATCCAACTAACAACAATATATCGGTTAATTTAATTAAAATTAATAGAATAAGAATAAATTACAAATATTTCTATTTATTTTTTGGCAGTTTATTACAGCTCAGTCAGTATTATAATCTTTAGTATGGTCGTTTCCGATCATTTTAGTGTACTTCTGCTTATAACATCGACACTGAAGATGGCGAGAAGCCGCAACGCGTTTGACAGATTTGTTAATTAATGATAGGAAACGACGAAATGATAGATCTATTATATCGCAGACTCAAAATGATATTGCATGTTCACAATTTCATTGAATTTAACAGAAACGCATAATATTATATATTTACCGTAAAAATAAGCGAAAGCTAGTCTTCCCAAATTGTCTGTCTGTTAAACAAAAACGCACCTGTAACAAAAAAATAAAATATATTAGTATAAATTTAAAAGTAAGGCTTAAAGTTAAAAGCAATATTAAAGTTCTTAAATTTTCCTGCGGTATGGTGACAGTTTCGTTCGAGCTAATTTGTTTTATAAAACAAGATTAAACGATGTGCAATAAAACCTCTATGTGCACTTAAACAGGACAATCTGTTGCCTCTCGGGAGAAAAAGGGACCACCTGTAGCGTACAAATTGGACAATAAAAACGATCTTTCAAACTATAGCCGACTGAATAAATTCCCGCTGATCAAAATGAATAATTTTAAAGGCTGAAGCTATTCCTGAAAAAATCAAAAAGGGGAAGTTGAGGTAATAATTCAAATCGCATAACCTGGAGGGTCGTAAATAAGGTTCGTCAACGGTTTTCTAATGGAAAGGATATTAATGAAAATCGCTGTCGTTAAACAGACGAAACCCTGCCAGCAGATGTGACAGGCCCTGATAGATTTCATCCTTAATTCGTTCTGGCTCATTACTTAGAATTGATGAATTGATTCACATTAAAAAAAAACTTATATATCTCACGTCTATAATTTCCTAATAAAGATTCTTCTGATTCTTCTTGCAATTTTTCACTTATCTGTTTTACCTGTACCTATTTTGGCGCCTTGTTATCATTTTGCGCCCCAGTTGCAGATCCACTCATTTTTATGGCTGAAAAAATGTTCGAGTTCAGGCGCGTGCAAAATATAATTTCTAAAACTCCTGGACAAAACAAGGTTACTGTTTTATGTAAAATGTTTGAGAAACGGTATAAAACATGTAATAGAGAGTTTAATCATACGTTTCGTTTATGCTTAACGTTAAGAGTCTTGAAAACTTTCCCCTTTGTCTGTTGGCTGACCGAAATATCTCATTTACATTTATTAGGTTTCGTGGTCCGCTTGACCAAATAAATTCTTTTCGATTAATTAAGGTTTCGGTTGAGATAAAAACAGACAGTGTCACGAGCGGGATTCGAACCCACGACCTTCGGCTAAATACGCCGCTGCTCTACCACTTGAGCTATTGCGACTTCGGTCCACTCGGACACCTACTAAAATCACCGAGAATAAAATAGATTACACGACATTTGAAAAATGGCAAAAAGGAGGGAAAATTCAAAAGGTGGGGTTGAGATGGGAAGTTGGTGTCCGAGTGGATCGAAGTCATGATAGCTCAAGTGGTAGAGCAGCGGCGTATTTAGCTGAAGGTCGTGGGTTCGNGTTCCGTATGCAAATGTTTGGATAAACATTGAAATCATTAGCTTTATTACTTATGTTATTTTCGATTACGAGAGAGGGGAATTATTCGGTTGACCTAGTAATTCTTCTTTTAGTGGGAAAGGCTTTAAAAGCCGTATTCTTGTATCGTTAAAACGGCTTAAGACGGATTAGTGAGATCCAGTAATGCTTTTACACCTAAGATTTACCGTTTGGAACGCGTCTTAGCTTTAAGAGAATTTATTTAGGGGTATTTCATGATATGTTCATTGGTCGTATTTTTCATATTCATTGTTACGTTTATATTGAATTTGCGAATTTAACATCTACGAGTGCTTCTCTTTGCTGTTTTCGTGTTTATTGACACTGATTGTTTTATCTCAACCAAAACCTTAATTAATTGAAAATCTCTCATTTACCTTCAATGGGCTCGGCGAGATCTTTCCTCCGGCTGACAGGGAAAAAGCCCAGCGTGGAAAGTGTTTTACAATAGATGGACTTAATCAATTAATATATTCTTCACTTCCTCGCCCTCCGGCTCGAGTCTTTGGAAAGTTTTTCATTTCAGGAAATTGTTATTGAATAGATAAACTCAAGGAAGAATATTGTTGTGATGTTTTTACTCAAAATATAACGAAGGAAGCTTTTTTTTGTCTTGTAATAGTGTACATCGCGAAAGAAGGTTGAATTCGCCCGACTGAGAGAAACAGGCGATTCATCACATTTGAGTTTAGACTGAGTACCACGGCGGAACAATACATAAGATTCATCGTAAGGGCATTATTTCCACATTACGGACCCTGAAAGCAAGATACCACCCCTTTTTACTCGGAATCCCTTCAAGATATTAGATTTTTAATGGCCGGCGGGACATTTCCCAGGGGCGGTCGGAGGCGTATTGCCTTTTGGAGGGTCTGCTTCATCAAAGGTCACTTTTCCTTCCGAAGAAAACCTAACTAAACCGGCCCGGAACCCTGGGGAACCTGCGAGCTTAAATTGGCCCCTTGTTTTAAGGGCCAATTTCGGACGGTAGTTTAATAAAGCAATTCGCTCCTGAAAATTGGCCCATTCTAATTCCTGCGAGGGGAGGAGGGAGGAATTTGAAAATTTTCACGGGTCGAGCTACTGGATATAGGAATAGGATTTTCTCAAAAGATGATTTCGTCGGCATAACAGCCCAAAGAAATGAAAGTGGGCCAAAGAGGACTCTTCTGCTTTGTTAAGTACCACAAGGGCGCAATTCTCAGAATTATATTTGACTTTATTGCGTCTCTCCGTAACCCGATATTCGGATCGAATGAAAATATTAAGGATAAATGAGATAAAGATTCAGTTTTTATTTAAAGACGGCGTAAAGATTATTATAAAAACAGATGATGGCTCTTAAATGAATTAAAATTCATTCTTTTATGTTTCGCAAGTACTGTCATACAAATTGATATCCTGGTCTGCCTATCCGCACGGATTTTGGTTAATTCAAATGCGTTCCGGTATTTCGCCATCTTCAGTGATATTTGTGGAGTGAAGTTATGAGGTCGTGGATGGTTGGTGGGGGTTGTGTAGGTATTATCAGTATTTATTATGTCGGAGTCTTTTTTATTGTTCTAGTCGTCTTTTGATCTTCCGTCCTTTTCCTTTTTAATTTTTGTAATGTTTTTAATGATGTCAACGATGTTAGTGAGTTATTGTTAATTTATGTGCTTATGAGATTTTAGGGTTGGATGTAGGGGGGGGGGGCTGTGTAGTTATTTATTATAGTAATATTTGTAGGTCTGTTTGGTGGGTTAAGTTAAGGGTAATATAAATTTGGGAGCTTTGAGTGGGGAGTAAGGGTAATATAAATTATTATCGTTATGAGATATTGTGGTCCTACTGCGGTGATAAAGAAAACAGTTTGTTCATCATCTTTTACTGAGCTATGTTCGATTTGATGTAAACCATAAACTTCTTAAGGAATAAGCTTGGCTTTTTCTTGGTAATAATGTCAGAAATTCATTAAAGTTCGTGGTCCGATTAACCGAATAACAATTTTCAATTAATTAATCTTTATGTAAGGCATTCGAATCCACGACCTTCGGCTAAATACGCCGCTGCTCTACCACTTGAGCTATCGTGACTTCGATCCACTCGGACACCAACTTCCTATTTCAACTCCACCTTTTGATCTTCCCTCCTTTTTGCCATTTTTCAAATGTCGTTGAAATGGGAGGTTAGTGTCCGAGTGGATCGAAGTCACGATAGCTCAAGCGGGAGAGGAGCGGCGTATTTAGCCGAAGGTCGTGGGTTCGAATCCCGCTCGTGACACTGACTTTTTTATGTCAACCAATACCTTACATAAAGATTAATCAATTGAAATTGCTCGAAATGTTTACACGTTTCGGTACAAGCATTAGATTATTCTTCCATTACGTACGAGCAAGTTTGCTCTATTCCCATTAAATCTTTGGATGCCACTGTGTGACCAAGTCAACTTTTAGTGATTGTTATTCTAATGAAATTGGAAGTTGCTTACAAGTAGAGCACCATTCTTTACTACTAGTTTTTTAAATGTTCTAGTCGGTCTTTTGGATTTTCGGTGTGCTTTTCCTTTTTAATCTGTATATTGTTTTAAATTGTGCAAATGATGTTTGCGTGTTAATTGTTTAATTAATTTTTTATTTTCCTTCCTTTTACTTTTTAATTTGTGTAATGTTTTCGATCGTGCGAATGACATTTATGAGTTATTGTTAATTTTCGTATCTATGAGTGTTTTTAGTGTAGTATGTGTAATGTTTATATATTTATAAGTTTCGAGTATGTTAATTTTTAATTTTTTTTTTGTGTACGTTGTGTACTAGTTTCATAATTGGTTGTATTTGTCTTTCAATTTTCGTGCTGTCTGTCCGATGCATTTATCTCAGCATTCGCACGTCAATATGTACACTCCGTATGGTTCTCGTCGGTCCGCCTTGTTGATGTTCTGTCTTAGGAATTTTCTGATTGTGTTTGTGGTTTTTAGTGCTATTTATGTGTCTAATTTGTTTAATAAGTTAGTTTGTTTGTATGTTTCTTTCCCAATGTTTGTTAATGTGGTCTATTTAATGCCTGTTTTTGAGGTGTTGTTTTGCTTTTGTGTACTCGTTTTGTTATGTTATGTTAAATTTGCTATTTTTTTTTTTTTTATGTTACAGCAGTTATTGTGTGCTATTATTTGTATTCTTTTAAATTCGGTTTCGAACCTGTCTTTGGTTAGTGGGATTGATTTTCGTCTGTCAATCATGTATTTTAGTGCTGCCATTTTGTTACGGTGTGGTTTTTAGTCGGCTTGTATGATGTAAGTTGCTGTCGGTTTTCAATTTATGTCGAATTGTAGTTTGTGGTTCCATCTGTTATAAAAATATTTAATAGTTAACACTAATGTTATTGGCGTGAATCTTGCGCACTCATTCTGGGATATAAATACCCACCTCTGTACAAGTAATTAAATAATTACACATATTAAGACCGACTAAACCTCTTTTTTAAGGCATAACGTACCAAATTTCCATAAATAAAACTAAAAGTTAATATTTTCTATGATAAATAACAACTACACTGTTTTGTAAATTCTACACTTGGTCATCGATGAGCAATATCTGAAAAAATCGTTAACGATTTTCCGAACATATTACAATTTTACTACAATTTTCGACTTACAGAAAAGTTTTATGCAAAACAGTTTAAATTGAAAAAAAAAAATAAAATAAAATAAATAAATAAATAAAGCAGCGACAACGATAAAAGGGGGTTAGTAGGTATTATTATTGGAACGACTTGGATCGTTGGAATCATATCCGTTTTTTAAAAATATTAAATTAAAAAATAATTAATTATGGTTTTTAGTTGAGATAAAAAAGTCAGTGTCACGAGCGGGATTCGATCCCCTCGGGCACTAACTTCCCATCTCAACCCCCCCTTATGAAGTCATGATAGCTCAAGTGGTAGAATAGCGGCGTATCAAGCCGAAGGTCGTGGGTTCGAATTGCGCTCATGACACTGACTTTTTTATCTCAACTGAAAACCTTAATTAATTAAATGATATTAATTGGTCAAGCGGACCACGAAAACTAGTGAATTTAATGAGTTAAAATGAAGTATACTTCACTAATGCTCTCCGTGGCCATTTCATCTAGAATCAAAAGATTACACGACATTTGAAAAATGACAAAAAGGAGGGAAAATTCATTAAGCATTACTGGATCTCACTAATCCGTCTTAAGCCGTTTTAACGATACAAGAATACGGCTTTTAAAGCCTTTCCACTAAAAGAAGAATTACTAGGTCAACCGAATAATTCCCCTCTGTCGTATTCGAAAATACCATAAGTAATAAAGCTAATGATTTCAATGTTTATCCAAACATTTGCATACGGAACAGATAAATTTGTTTAACTAAATAAATAATAAAGCATATTAATAAATTCTTTTCAATTAATTAATCTTTAAGTAAGGCCATGGTTGAGATAAAAAAGTCAGTGTCACACGCGGGATTCGAACCCACTACCTTGGGCTGCTCTACCACTTGAGCTATCCTGACTTTGATCCACTCGGACACCAACTCTGCTATTGTCAATCTGCTATAGCTCAAGGTCGTGGGTTCGAATCCCGCTCGTGGCGTTAGCTTTTTCATTTTCAACCAAAACCTTACATAAAAATATTAATTAACTGAAAGAAGTAATTTGGTCAATAGACCACGAAATATAATGGGTTTATATAAAAAATACATTCCATAATTAAGGATTTTATTTTAATCATGTGCAGAGTATGAGTCATTACAGTTTCTATAGTATAACTTTTGACTAATTTAATAACTTAGGTGATAATACGTTTTGTATTCATTTTTGTAGAATAATATTTTGTTATAATCATTTAAGCTTCGTAAGATACATTTTATAAATTATTTTTGCTAAGTAGCTTGGCTTTATTAATTTTTTAATGCCATGAAAAACAGAAATAGTTTGATTTAATTGTTTGCCATATTAATGATCTATCTTCTGCATTTTTTTTCTCGTCTATAGTATCCCAATCGTCGGACTTAACCTTAATTCAAAAAAGATGGGGTTGAGATGGGAAATTGGTGTCCGAGGGGAGTCACGATAGCTCAAGTAGTAGAGTAGCGGCGAATCAAGCCGAAGGTCGAGGGTTCGAATCCTGCTCGTGACACTGACTTTTTTTATCTCAACTAAAAACCTTAATTAATTGAATGATAAAAATAGAATTTTAAAATAATTATAAAATGTTATCATGACCTTGATATGTGCATAGAATTGCAGCGTTAACATTATTTACTGCAAGTTATTTATAAAGGAAATAACAACTCATTTATAACATCAATCGGAGATTATAAATGACAGGAGCCTTCGATATCGACAAAACATCAAACTGACAATCGACCAAATTAGAAATGGATTCCGAGTCACAAGACTAATGCAGCCGGCAAAAGAGGCACGGATAAATTTATCACGGCGGAAGGGTCAGCGCAAACTGGATCTCTTAATTACTTGGAAACACTTGTTTGTTCTGATTTTAATAAACGTGAGAGTTTCCTCAAAAACCATCCATCAAGAAGATCGTCAACTGAAAGATTGCACACCATCGACGATGTCGTTCCGCTTGCCGGTTGAGGCCATTTGGGAAATTGTTTGCCCACTTTTTTTACCCGCCTGTGTACTTTAAGCAGCATGTTATTAAAAAGCTCGGCCCACGACGGCGTTATTACTTTAGATAAGGATCGCAAAACACACATCTCTGGGTCCCATCTAACACACATTTGAAGTTATTTTATCGCCCCTTTCATTTGCAATTATTTTAATAGGCGCTTTGTCTATTCCAGAATGCTGCTTTAACGCTTTTAACATTATATATTTAACTGCTATTAAAATGTATGGATTCCAGTATTCTTGGGCTTAAACCAAAATATTAAGGATTAGTACTGATTGCATATACATAAACTCAAACCTGCGTACGCATAAATATACTTCTTGCTTCTTGCAGTCCATCGACAAAATGCAATATGATTTACAATAAATTACCGGTAGGCCTTAAGAATCACCCACCCCCGGGTGCTGGGAGTCCGGGATAAGACCTCGGTCTTCTCCGTCCGGCCGCCTAGCCAGTACTTTGGTCACTTCAGCCCCATCACAATCAGTCTCTAAATCCAAACCCATTCACAATTTCACTCTTAAATACATTCTTTCTTATTTAAACCATTCACTCAATGGTGGTGGTATTAATATATCTCGAGGGTTAATAGGGTACTCAATATTCCACTCAACGCATTCACGCTAATAAATACATCCTCTCTCAACACCTACTAGGTGACAAAAATATCAATAACATATACGATAAAACAACCCGCTTTCCTCCAAGAACCATCGACAAAATACTCGCTACCAAGGTCATACACGCACACCGAATGGGGTGAGACCACACAGATATCCGTTGTGTAGAGAACTTCCAGTTTGAGCATTTAATAACAGACTGCAAAGAAAGAAATACGACATCCCAAATGACCTATGCGCGACGTTGGGCACATCTGTAGATCGTGGTACATTTATTACTGGAACGAATGTATTTATTTGCGTGAATAGAGGGCTTATTCCCACTTACCCTAAGGAATATCGATACGTACGATATCGCAGTCTTAAAAATATGCGTGATGCAGAATTTCGTCTGTTCTCGAATGGTGGAGATGTAAGTTTCTGTTATACTGTCTTCTTTTGCGTCCATCCATATTTTTCTTATTCCATTCTCTGATAGTCATATTCCTCTCCATTGTTTTTTAAATTTTTTAAGAGTGGTATTCGCTAGAATGTAATAGGTGTAATAGGTAAAAACCAAAGCAAATGTTTTCTTTATATAAAAATGCATTTTCAAGAAGAATAACTACCATTATTATTAAAAACATACTTTCTATGCAAGGTCTTCGTTGAGATAAAAAAAGTCAGGGATCCCGCTCGTAACACTGACTTTTTAGACCTTACTTAGAAAGAATAATTAATTGATTGAAAGAAGTAATATGGTCAATTGAAAACGAAAAATGAATTAAAAATATAGCAGAACAATCGCAGATTATACTCGATTAACAATGAGCATACGAAAATCGCTAAGATTTCAAATTTACTTCTAAGAGTAAATTTTTCGCACTCTTCAATCCTTTTTTTGTTGTTGTAAACTTACATTGAATATAATTGTTATATTACTCGTGTGAAAGGGACTTTGATCCTGGGGAAGTACTTGCCTTCACATTTTGAAAGGGCTATGGGACGGTGTATATTCAGAGGCTTAAGTGGCCCATATATTTTAATTAGTTTTTCGCCTTTTTTACAAGTTTCGTTATTTTTTACATTATTTTTCATTAACACACATCTTGAAACAATCGTTAAACTAGTTATTTACAATTAATTAAGGCTTTTAGTTGAGATGAAAAAAAGTTAATGGCACGGGAGGGATTCGAACCCACGACATAAGGTGGGGGTTTGAGATGGGGAGTTGATGTCCGAGTGGATCGAGGTCACGATAGCTCAGGTGGTAGAGCAGCGGCGTATCTAGCCGAAGGTCGTGGGTTCGAATCCCTCTCGTGCCATTAACTTTTTTTCATCTCAACTAAAAACCTTAATTATTTGTAAAGTATTAATTGGTCAAGCGGACCACGAAAATAGTGAATTTAACTAGTTATTTACGATATTTACTTTTTACCAGTTATGAGACGATCGGTCTGAAATTTTTGACATGGAGTGCACTGGTCAAATTTGATCTGGTGCTACAATATGATATCAATATTTAATTTTACCGTACTAAAACTGTGAATAGATGATCAATTTGTTCGATTTTTAAATTAACCATTAATGTCGTGATGAAGATATTCCTCGAAACTCGAAAGGAATTGAGCTGTTTTATTTCTAATTGGCCACATCCATGATCGTTTTTAATATGTAATTAAAATTGAAGGCTGTCCATTAAATACGTCGGTGATATTCCAGTTATAATTGTTTGAGGTATTACGTGATAATTACTAAATTGGTTTCTACTGAGTACGACGGCCAGGCTTTACAAGGACCGACTTCAAATACCGTGGATCCGTACATTCCAATTAAGACTAATGCTGTTGATTAATGCACGAGGCACTTGTTAGCAGTTACGGTTGCTATAAATGGTCCGTGGATGGAAAGTGAAGGAGGATTCGGCGGCCTGTGTCTCGAAAGCAACTCATTTCACCGAGCAATCCCAACTATTTCAAGTCCCTTAGTTCGCACCCACTCAGAGCTACCCGACAGTTTCATTAATAGCCCCCGGCCGGCGGTAGACGCGGCTTAATTATGTCTGCGAATTTCATTATCTCACATATTAATATCCCCGGGTAATTCACCGTCGTTAGTGTAAATTATGCAATGGACGGGGTCACGGCTGAGACCGTTTCCAAGGATTAGGCCGTCCCTCATCCAGAGTCGCTTCCCATTCTCACTGATACCCGGCCTAAGCCTTGTGCTTGGGAGGCGATAAACCCAATTTGCTACAGGAAACTAGGATAATTACATTACTGGAGATTGAAACTCGGTAACAAATGCCATTAAGCCTACAGGCTCAAAAAACTTGATATCATCCCCAATTCCGTTCGAGTACCTCTAGATGTGTAGATGATCTACAACATGGACCCAAAGAATATATTATATTTATACAGGGAAATAATAATAATTTTAACTAATGTATATACAGTGCGACTAAGAAACTGCAATATTGAGTTTCGAATTATATATTAAAACACGATCATTCATTCATTTATTACATAGTTCAAACAAGGACGCCTCTCAAAAACAGAACAGTCTAAGTGTAATAAGAACTTTCAATAAATTGGTCAAGCGGACCACGAAAACTAGTGAATTGAATAAGTTAAAATGAATTATATCTTCACTACTGGCCATTTCATTTGTCGTCAAGGATCAAATAGATTACTCGACATTTGAAAAATGACAAAAAGGAGGGAAAATTCAAAAGGTGTGGTTGAGATGGGAAGTTAGTGTCCGAGTGGATCGAAGTCACGATAGCTCAGGTGGTAGAGTAGCGGCGTATCTAGCCGAAGGTCGTGGGTTCGAATCCCGCTCGTGACATTGACTTTTTTATGTCAACTAAAAATCTTAATTAATTGAAATTATATTAATTGGTCAAGCAGACCATGAAAATTAGTGAATTGTAGTAATAACATTAGTTAAAAACGGTTTATAGAAAGAAAACAAAAAGGACAACAGTCGAAAACACTAATGTAAATAGAAAGAAGGAAAAGCAAAGATTAAAATTCACAGCACTTCAAGAGTACCATATATTACGTTTAGATTTAGTTTTAATAACATAAAGAAGAGGCGTGTCATGCCTTGGCTCCGTACAGAGAGCGTGTAGGCATGCCGCTGATTTAAGAAGGGTTCTCTGGAATTTTTTATTGCATGTAGCCTTCAAAATATGTGTTTTGTGTTTTGTATGAGTGGATGTATTTATTAGAGTGAATGGTGGAATAGCATCCCCATCGCCCCTTGAGCTGTGTACGTGACTTGGGTCGATGGCGGAATATTTATAAAAAGACCCCATCGACCCCAGTTAGAATAGTTGATTCTATGCATGTATGCAAGTCGATGGAGGAATATTCAGTACTCCATCCACCATCGCAGTAACCAGTAATCCACCCACCCTGGGAGTCATGGCCCACTCTATGTGGAACCACGGCGACAACGGGTGGTATAATGTGGTTGAGACTCGAGACCCCGAAACGGCTCACCTCGTGTTCTCTTCCACGGCCCTGTTTCTCAATCCGAATTCCTTCATTCTATCCTGTGACCCCTCCTAACCCTTGGTTACAAGGGGGTATCCGGGCACAAAATAATGGTGCAGCCCAGAGGGCGTGGCAACCTCTCTAAAGCACAAGCTGTCTTATGACGGCCTCAGGGTCGGCAGGGGCGGCGGGTGCCTTAGCAGAGTCACACGAGGGCCAGTGCACCAGATCCTGTCTACAAAGACGGGGGAGGGTTGTATGGCCATCTGTACCACGGGGTGACAGAAATGTTCCAGAATCCAGCCCTCTGTCACATTGGGATGGATTCGTGGTGGCTTGTGGCGACGCCCCTGGCGGGAACTTAGAGAGAGGCTGTCTTCTACCTGGGACCTTTCGTGAAGCTTGCGTATGGCCAATGTATTATCCCCGGTCCTCACGGGAAACGTTGCGACCGGACGACAGCATGTAAGCGTTGAGGACGTCATGATCATGCTACAGTCCCTCGAATGCGTGAGTAAGCGACTGGAAAAGGGTAGTGGTATCGGCGGTTTCTGACGAGTATGCTTTGCATTGTTGTGCGTATGACCGGCGTGGTACCCTTGGGGAAGCGAAGGATCGGACCACCTAGGCTAGACCTATGGCGTCCCTCGATTACGTGCAGCAGGTGTAGGCTGAGCTTGATAAGAGACCTTTGTCCGTAGGCAGTACTCATCTAGGGGGTGGGTAGCAATCCCACTTTTTAATCCGAAACCGCTGTCGGGGCGTTCCCGAAAGTTTCTACGCTGGAGGAGCCTCTACACTCAGAGAGATAGAGTCGCCTTCTCTATCTAGGGAGTACGCGGGGGGGGGGACGGGCTGATGTATTTCGGCCCGTTAGCCCCTCGCGTGCGGCGTACGACCCGACGCACAATGCGGGCCCGACCATTCGGAGTGGACAAGCGGAGAGCGTGGCTACCGATCCTTACGGGCCGGGACACCACTACACCAATGCTGCGGCGGTAACACGTTTCCGTCGTATGCGGAGGTGCGTCAGCTCTCATCTTGAGAATCAAAACGTCCGATAAGGCCGTATAGGCTAGGTGCGTACGTTAAAGATCCTCTTGTCTTGTTGACGATGAGTAATCGGGAACCCAACTCCATCCACCAAATTGAATGAATGCAATGTATATAGGTGTGAATGCGTATGGAATGTGTTGCCATATTTTGCATGCGCTCGGGGCTGAAATGACCAAGCTGTAGGATGCCCCTTGAAAAAAGTGCAATTAACACAAACAAACAAATATAAAACATATCAGCAAAACTTTGATACAATAAAAAAATACAACTTTATAACACAATAATCTCACCACACCGGCTAACACTGAGCAAATCTGCCGAATGCCCAGCTGGTGCAAAGTCATGTTAACGTCCAGAGCCAAATTAATTATTCTTAATTAATATTAAAAAATCGTAACACATGTGATTCCTTAAAAGCTCTTTCAAAAATCTTTCTTTTAAAATCCACTTGTCACAACAAATGAATCAATGTATCACACAATCAAAGAACGGGCAATTCTATAAAGAAATTTCGTGGGTGAGAGGTTGGTTCGGTAAAAGGAAATGTAAAACAGTTCACTCACTCGCAAACTCCGGCTACGCCGCCTTAAGCTGAATTGTGACGAATTTCTGCAGCATCAATAAAACCATTTAAAATCTTCCATCCGAATAGCGATAAAAAGCAGCACGACGACGAGTGACTATTCAATTCGGCTAGGGCCGCGGAATAAGTAGTGAAGTTAAGACCAGATTTAAATATCTGTTCTCTGAACCATTTTTATATCATTTAAATGGGTTTTGTAACAAGGAAATAAAATTAAATTACCACTTTCAAGAATATGTCAAATAAAAATTGATATAATATTTTTACTGCAGTCAGACGATATACTTTTAATGAAACCCAAGTTACTGTATACTGTATTGATCGCATATGAATAATGATCCTCAAAGGTATACTTCCTATTAAAGGCTAAGACGTGTTGTTGAGGTCGAATAAAGCAACGACAAAACTATTAGCTTGTTTTGAATTGAATAAAACAGAAGATTGCTCGGCAATAAAAGTATACACGAATTCTATTCCATTCTTCGTGGAAAACAGGGCAAGGCTTTACAATTTAATCGAGAGATGTCGAACGTTTTCATCTGAACTATTGGTTAGGGACGCAAAACCCATTCCAGAAGAAAGAATCGTACATAATAAAAGGAGTACAGTATTCTACTTGTCAGGAGGCAGCGAGAGCAGCGCGATTGTGCTAATCGGAAAATTATATGTTCGAAAAAACGAGCGATGCTGCTTCAATAATGATGACAAATAGATTGTTTATTTAATAATGAGTGGAGAAGTAGATGCACGATGATTTGGGAACAATTAACCTAACACTAATGAAGCTACTGCACTGTCCATCATTCCAGATTTTATTGAAAACCAAAGAATGACATTAAAACAATATGGCCTCCTTGAAAAGATTGATGACTCAAAAATCTTAAAATTGTTCTGGAAGAAGATCTACAGAAGATCAGAGACCGGATTTGTATGAAGTAAAGATTGCTAAAATATGTTGTTGAAAGTCCTGAAATATGCAATAATATGCAGTATTAATACGTTAATATGTGCAGTGATATGCAGTAAACCAGTCTTGTTACTATCATAGTAACTTAAAACAGTAATATAGATAATTAAACGAAATAGATATTAAAACTCTTTAAAATTAAAAATATTCACAAGTATTTAGAGGTTTTTCCCTCCCCAACTTCGAGGTTATTAACTTATTTATTATGTTATTAATTTTGAACCCTCGGGGTGTAGTTGTTTAAAAAAAAAAGAAAAAAGGTCCATTTGTAAGTATGTCGGGTTCAAACGCAGGGCCGCTGAATTCGAACCAGGGACCTTTACTTTACAGTGATGAGCGCCGTGTCAACAACGTCGGGCCCACCGACGCCCCCTAGAGTTTATTTACATTTAACACAAATGTTTTCTCACTTACGTAATTAAATTATATATTTTGTACTAATTAAGTGTAATTAATGTTAAGTAACTAAAATATTTATCTGAATTGTCTTCTGTGAAATTGTGCCTACGGTCACTTAAAATTTGTGATTTTATGAATATTGAAATAAGACCTAAGAAGGGGTTTTATTGTTCTTTTGTCGGTATTGCTAAAATCTTCTCTTCCCTGTTTCAGTTTTCCTCGAATTAAACCAACTTTTCGTCAACGTCGTTTTTTGTATGCTTCACCCGAAAACCAATATAATATTATAAATATTTTGCGCGTTAATGCGATTTTACTTAAAAATCCTTCAAAAATACGATATTGTTCAAATATGCAAAAATATGCTATATAAAATTTAACCTACGGCTTCCTAGATACATCATTCGGACGTATGTGGTAGCCAACAAAATATGCTACTGCATAAAAATCCGGTCTCTAGTTATGATCCTCAAAGGAACGCTTCTCAAAGATCACCACCACTGCCTCCTTAACAAGGCCATCACCAATGACGTATGATACGGAATACTATTCCGAGAAAGGAAGATTTTTATAATGATATTTATCAAGTGTAACTGAACTGATTATTTGGAGATCGTGAGATGCGGTCTGGTGTGACGTAGGTTTAGAAAAACATTTTTTTTACCGTGCCAACGTTTCGATCTTTATTGAGATCATCTTCAGGGCTCAACGTGTTTGTTTTCTATACATATGTCATTATTATGTCGTGGACACTTTTAACACGACACACAATAATGACTCATCAACATGGCTTTTAAAAGAATGATCTCAATAAAAATCGAAACGTTGGCACGATAAAAAAAATATTTTTCTAAACCTACGTCACATCTGACCGCATCTCACGATCTCCAAATTATCAGTAATCAAAGGTCACTAAACACCACACACGTGTAATTGAAATTTTGAGAGTACACCAGTCATCAAAATAAGAAATAGGTTTTTGTAACAGCAAACAATAATTAAACGAACATGCATTTGTAGATTTTTAGGTCATCAGCCAATAAAGCCATCTTAGAAAATTTAATAGAATTATATTAAACTCCGAATGTGATCCCTGAAGACTCTTGATCACATAGATACATCGACCAAAAGAACGGAACCAACTCAACACCGCCGGGTGCTACTTGTGAAACAACACAAAATGATCCACTATGTCAAAGGCTTTTAAAAGGTCAGTATAAACGGAATGAACCTGGCCATTATCGAAAGCATTCTAAAACCTTTATAGAGGATTAAATTAGTCGAGGTCGATCGACCTTTCATAAAACTATCTTTATCTATAGAGAGAAAGTTCTTAAACGCGCCCACTACAAGAGAATCCATTGACTTTAGCAACGGGAGGGCTTTTGCTAATGTGCCGGAAGTATTTTATATAACACCCTTCTTGTGGGCCGGGATATAAGTACGTTTTCAGGAGTAAGGGAAATACCGGTACTAAGAGATAGGCGGGTTATTGGCGTAAAGAGCGAATGACTATATGAACGAAGATGTTCAGATGTTCATCCTGTCCCGGATTTGGGTTAATTCATGGAATTAAGCTCATTAAGGAGTGTAGTTTCGGAAAAGTCAATGTTGTTTCAATCAATGTGATAGTACTGATGAGGCAGAAAACTAACAATACTTGATTTAAAGTTTTTTTTTTTTTAAAGAGATTTGCCAAGACACGGGGAATAATTGCTGGATCAGAAGAAAACTCTGACTATCGAGGTAGAGAATTGGCGGGATACAATGCTAAGAACAGAAGGATTTAATGTTATCGACTGCGTCTGGTTGAATATTGTGGAAATAAAGTTTATAGTCTACTTAGTACATCATCAGATTTCTTGTATTTTCTATGAGTCCTATCCGTACACAGAATGATTCTAGTGATTTCCACAAAGTACCAGTTAGGAAAACGGCGATTACAGTTTTTAAAGGACACAAATAAAACAACCATAGAACGTCATAAAAATTCAAGACAGTGTTACGGAAGTGAAAGCGAACTTTACGAGGAATAGTAACAATCAAAGGAGGATGGTTAATACCAGTGGAAGGAGTGGGCTAATTACTATTTTAATGTTTCATGGCATTATTTTCTCAAATTAATGACATTCTATCAAAACAATTTGATGTTAAGATTTTTTTTTTCAATGGATACCAGGAACTGGAGAAGTTCCCTCCTGAACACTGCAGCTGTACAGCTTATTGTACTTTATCCCTGGCTCCTTTTTTTGGAGGGGGGGCTCGAACACAAATGTGACCGGTGTGCCGGTGTTCTTCCATCGAAGAAACTCATTTTTGAAGGGGGTTGGGACCAAATTCAGGGTCGCTGACATCTGATCCCGCTCCTTCCATTGATGAGAGCCGTGTCAATTTCTTTTCAATTGCGGCCACCTGTCCCCTTAGGCGACCGAAAAAGTCCAGAGGCGACGGTGGGGATCGAACCCACGACCGCGGTGATCTACTAGCCGAAAGTCTGACGCCTTAACTACCCGCCTACCGCGGCCCCCTTGTTAAGATTTAAAGTTGGAATAAAACTTTACGGAAAAAATTAGCTTAATTAGTGATTTGAATATATATCGATCTTAAAAAATGAAAGTCACTATTGTTATTAGTTTATTAATCATAAGAAACAACATTTACATTATTATTTTAATATAAAATTTAGAATTTAGCAATACAAATAGCAGCTGAATCCACAGAATGCACAAATTTAACCTCACAACAATATTTGATGATGTTAATTAATAATGCCTAAACTTTTTGTGAGAAGAGGTTTAATAATTATGGAATCGTTGATGCAAAGCCACCGGGGACCGTTGGAAAACCGTACTTTCTTTTATTTATGTTTTTGTGTAACATATTTCCGGGAAAGATACCCGCGGCCGAGATTCAGACGAGTTAGAATTGTAGATTAAACCAGCATGACGTCCAGGTCTGGCGGTGAACATCTACCCGCTCCTCCGGTCGAAGAAGGGTTCCCATTAAAATGTCGAAAAGACTTGGCATTCCGAGTGAACCCAATGGTAAAACTTTGTTATACAAAGTCCGTTTGATTAATTCCACTCCTTGTCCTGTAGTTGACACGGAACTTTTCAAAGACGCTGACGACAGTTCAAAGAAATTCTTTCGTTTCGATAACGTGGACTCGTGATTAAGTTTGACTACTTTTGGAATATGTGTGGAAAAGGGATTATCAGATATAATGTGAACAGAGAAAACAAGCAAACTATAAAGAAATAACGTATTATTATTAATTAATTACAAATTAACAATTGGTAACGAGGTTGTCGAGTCGTTAGACTACAATATTGTAATTAATTTCACTAATTTCGTGGTCCGCTTGACCAATTAATATATTATAATTAATTAATGTTTTTAGTTGAGATAAAAGACACACATAAAGGGGGTTCGAATCCCGCTCATGCCATTGACTTTTTTGTCTCAACTAAAAACCTTAATTAATTGCAATTAATATTTGCAATCCACATATGTATTTAGTAGTCACAATGGACCATATAAATGATTATAATTAATTATACTTTTAATCGATGGCCTTGGTTGAGATGAAGTGAGCAGAGGCGTATTGAACTGAAGGTCGAGGGTTCGAATCCCTCTCGAGACACTTGCTTTTTCATCTCAACTAAGACCTTAGATTAAAAGTATAATTAATTAAAATATTTACAATTTTTCCACGCTCTAATATAAAAAAAACAACACAATAAGCTCTAAAATGCTAGTGATTATTTTACTTCTATTATTCAACCCTTTTTCAAGAGAAAATTTTTAAAGGCAGACATAAGACAAAGTTGTTCAAAATTGTCTTAAATCTGGCGAAATTAATAATTGTTCTATTTTCGATTTCAACAAAATTATTTTCTTTCATATTTGTATACAATCCCTTATCCTTATTGGTAACTTAAAGTAAAAACGACTGAAAATCTCTCGAACCAAACTTCAATTTTGTATCTCATAATTGCGTCATCCCAAAAAATCTATCCGAACTGACTTAAATAAGAAACATATTCATACTAAGAAAATCAGCATTACGGTCAGCGTGGAATTGAGCGCGAACGTAACAAAGGAGGATTTTGAGAATCACTGATTCATACCAGTGCAAGGAGTGGGCTAATCACTGTTTTAATGTTTAGTGGCATTTTTTTTTTTTCAAATTAAGGACTTTCTATCAAAACAATTTGAAACTGTTAAGATTCAAGTTGGAATAAAACTTTACGGAAAAAATTAGCATAATTAGTATTTTGACTCCAGCTATGTTCTATACATATTGTCCGTAAAAAACGCATTTCTCTATTTTAATTAGGTTAATAACCACGAGAAACAAATATAAAAAATGAAATATTATACAAATTAAAATCAAATCGATTAATTGTCCTATATCCAAATTAGAAAATACCAGACAACACGTTTAACAAATATTTAGATTTTTCGCTAAGATAATATTATCTGATATCAACCAGGGATAAGGGACAATATTTAATCTCATATATCCTTCGAATGACAAATATTGACGTAACAAGACATCCTCAAGTGCTTTGATATTGTAACGGGTAAAGTACAGAATTGTCAAGCCTTCACCTCACCGAAAAAATGGGAATATTTTTTAAACAACTTTTATTTCAGTTTTCAAACTAATTATATCCATTATAAGATTAACTTTTATTTTTAATTATCCTTTATATTCGGGTATTACAAACAAAATTAATTTACAAAGTACACAACATAAGCTTTTTTTTCTAAAATTTTTATATTAATTATGTGATTTTAATTGCAGACACGTGAAGAATAACCGACGATGTACACCATATAAGATTCACTCTATGGAGATTAGAATAAAGAGAACTTCGTGTTAAGTGCACGACCTGCAGATGGCCCCCCGAGGATGTGAGCCGTAAAGAAGGAATATTCCTTACCAGCTAAAGAATAGGCCATACACGATTGACACATGGGCACTCGCTGGTGGGCCAATCCCCCCGCAGGTGTCCGTTATGAAGAGAAAGGTTGCTCGATGTGTCCCATAGTCGAAGCGTATCGTGCCTTGGCTCCCTACATGGCGCGAGTAGGTATGCCGCCAGATTTAAAGAGAGTTCTCGGACACAACAGCGACTGTCAAGATCCTCTCATTCGCTTTTTAAAGGAATTGGGAACTTTTTATTGTATATAGAAATAAAGGTATGTGTTTTGTGTTTATGTGTCTTGTATGAGTGAATGTATTTATTGGTGTGAATGGGGAGGGGATGATGGCGAAGCAGCTTCTCCATCGCCTCTCAGGTTGTGTGTATGACTTGGGCTGATGGCCGAAACTTTATAAAAATACCCCATCGACCCCAATCTAGGTTAGTTTATTATAGGGAATAGGTAGATGGACGAATATCTAGTACTCCATCTACCAAACAGTATGAGTGAGATCAAGGTATATAGGTATATATGAATGCATTTATTGGTGTGATTGTGTATCGAGTGTGTAACGGTATTATGTTAGTGCTTCGGGGCTGAAATGACCAAGCTGTCGGATGCCTCTCTCTCACTCACTCACTCTCTCTCTCTCTCTCTCTCTCCCCCTTTCTCCCTCTCTCTCTCCCTCCCTCTCTCTCTCTCTCTCTCAATCACTCTCTCCCNTTTCTCCCTCTCTCTCTCCCTCCCTCTCTCTCTCTCTCTCTCTCTCAATCTCTCTCTCTCTCTCGCTCAAAAAAAAGAATACATGTTCGACAATTTTTTAAAGACTATTACCTAGCTTGGAGGACTGTAAGTGTTCTAGTTCAAGCAGAAGGACTTTACTTTTATTTCACCGTAGCGGGTGTCAAATGTGCACTAATAAGAAAAAATTGTTACGACCGTATCTCCGTTACTTGGTGGGGCTTAGTTTGGGGTCCGATGAAAAGAGGTTTTTGTATCGCGGGACAGCTTTCAAAGATTTATGTCCAAGGATCGTCGAGGAGGCGGGGTTCCTTTGATTGTTCCCGTTCGGCCAGCAACAAGTTCTTCCTTTTCACCCTAACTGTTTCTTTCTACCTATTCGAACAGTGTTTCGCTTTTTTTCTCTTCTTTCTGCGCGACCATATTTTCTCGGGGGATTTCACGCGCTCCTTTCAAGGTGCCGTATCGACATTGCGAGGCGACATGACTCGCTTGCAAATAAACTTGTCTGGCGCTGTCAGATCAGACATTTTTACAGATCGTTTCGATTCGGAACAACCGACCTCTTTGAAAGGGGTGGTAATTCATTTTCCTCCTTACAACAATGAAATGAGCTCTACCATGAATTTAAAAAAGCAATTCCCAAGAATCACAACAACATAAATACGATAACAGTAAAAATACATTTTTACCAAGAAAATTATAATACAACAGCAGATTCATGAAATACAGATTTAATAAAGCATACAATCTTTTATGAGATTCAATGAAATAAATTGAAAAAACTGACAGCTCAACTTAATGCAGAATAAAATTGGCTGAAACTATTTTACAGCACTATTCTACGATATTCACCAAGAAACGACTTAAAAAAACTGAAAGCTTTTCCTAAAACACGGGCTTAAAATGACAAATTCGATAAAAGTGCAAAACCCTATTAAAATACGAGTGATCATTCAACATTTGTTACTTTATTTATCTTGTTCATGTTGCTTTCGAAGTCACGATGGCTCAAATGGTAGAGCAGCGGCGTATTTGGGGGTTCGAGTCCCACTTGTGACACTGACTTTTTTATCTCAACCAAAACCTATCTTTTCATAAATTTAATCCTGTTTCGTTATTTGGATATTCTTGTATGGTTCACATTTGTTGAATAGGTATAGTTTTGTAATTAATTTTATAATTGTTCCCCACGATTTATGTATGAAAACACTTCGAGTGTGGAAATTTGCAATTTTAAATAACCCTTATCGCCTAAACACTGTTATGGTTCAATTCTTCTATTTTGAACTCAACCTGAATAAAATTATCTGGGAAACTGACAGTCACTACGATCAACTCTGCCCCAACTTCGTGCAACATCTATCTGCTCGTCTTTCCGGCACTCAACTCCATCTTTTTTTGCTCTTGTTTTAAGCTTCCAGATCTATTTTTCTCTAATAGCATTCAGCAACGAGCGTCATTTTGGACACTAACGCTACATAAAACTTGGTTAGTGTTCTTTTTTGTACATCGTGACTTC
Organism: Cimex lectularius; assembly: GCF_000648675.2. Classification (NCBI taxonomy): domain Eukaryota; kingdom Metazoa; phylum Arthropoda; class Insecta; order Hemiptera; family Cimicidae; genus Cimex; species Cimex lectularius. Next base: position 51,478 of record NW_019392850.1, read on the forward strand.
GATCCACTCGGACACTAACTTCCCATCTCAACCCCACCTTTTGAATTTTCTCTCCTTTTTGCCATTTTTCAAATGTCATGTAATCTATTTGATTCTCGGTGATTTTAGTAGTTAGTGTCCGAGTGGATCGAAGTCGCAATAGCTCAGGTGGTAGAGCAGCGGCGTATTTAAAAACAGTCAGTGTCACAAGCGGGATTCGAACCCACGACCTTCGGTAGGAATTGGAAGGAAGGAATTTTCCCTCTTTTTTGCCATTTTTCACACTTGTGACACTGCCTTTTTTATCTCAACCGAAACCTTAATTAATTAAAATGAATTTATTTGGTCAAGCGGACCACAAAACCTAATAAAATGAAGTATACTTCACTAAAGCTCTCCCTGGCCATTTCATTTATCGCCAAGAATCAAATAAATTACACGACATTTGAAAAATGGCAAAAGGGAAGGAAAATTCAAAAGGCGGGTTGAGATAGGATGTTGGTGTCCGATTGGATCGAAGTCACGATAGCTCAAATGGTAGAGCAGCGGCGTATTTAGCTGAAGGTCGTGGGTTCGAATCCCGCTTATGACACTGACTTTTTTATCTCAACCAAAACCTATCTTTTCATTAATTTAATCCTGCTTTCGTTGTTTGTTTGTTTAATCCTGCTTTTGTTGTTATGTTGTTTGGAGACATTATACCTCCTTCCATCAGTGTGAGGGGGTTATTCCTGGAATCCCGGCAACTATACTGGAGTCAGGGATATCCTAAATTTTGTGGAGCCCTGATCGCACTACCGTTTAAATTTCACATCCACGCATTTCATTGCTAAAATATAAAGGGTGGATAAAGAGATATGACCGAAAGATACTTTACTTTCTTGAAAACCTTTAAAATTATCGATATAGCCGAATTGTATATAAACTAATGAAAATAAACTACAACATAAAAAAAAGGTTTTTTAAAATGTTTAAAAATATCTGATCGGAATCGGTTAAAATTATGCCCACGAGGAAAGAAAATGAAATCCTGGGGGCTGGAAGTTGGGCGAAACCGAGTTGATTTTTATCCGCGTGTAATCAAATAACTTGTCAGAGTGTTTTAGGCGTAACTTTTCCTATAAATAAGCGCCAAGGGATTGAGTCAATAATAATCAGATCGAAGCCGGGAGCCCCTTATTTTCCGGGTCTGACGCCACAAACCGACCTGTACGCCGTGAATACCGATGGAGAGAAGGGAGAGTAAAAACTTTCCAATACAAACTGCGGAGGTAGGCTTAACCGATTAACCGGCCATTTTTTTTTAAATTCCGGCAGATCTGGTGTTAATACTTTTCAGGTTTGACATTGTACAGTTAACAGGGAGAGAGATTTAGCATTCATTTGCAAAATTATTTTTCAATGTATTCTATTTTAATTTAACTCATACATAAACAGTTTGAAACAAGTATAGACCAAAGCAACATAATAATTAATAAAGTTTAAATAAATAAATCATCATGTTTATACAGACAAAATACATAACAAGATGCCTAACCTTAATTTATTACATAATGCAATGACAAAACTGATATCTAACTATTGACAACTTGTCTGTCTCAAGATTTAAGGAAATTAATGGTACTTTGGTCCGAGCGAAGTATATTTCTTGAAGTATTGGGTTGTCCGGAAAATAATGCAGGATTTTGGTATTAAACAAAAAAAAAGAAACTAGTTACTTTAAAGCAATGTTCTTTAATCAAAATAATTTCCCATACTCTCAATACATTTCTCCCAACGTGTTGGTAACTTATTAATTCCGTCTGAGTAGAATTCAGAATTTTTAGAATTGATAAAGTCAATAAATGCATTTTCCAGTTCCGTTTGATTTTTGAATATTATGTGTTGTAAGTAGTGGTCCAGGTGTCTAAAAAAATGGTAGTCAGTAGGCGAGAGGTCCGGAGAGTAGGGTGGGTGAGGCAAAGTTTCATAGCCAAGCTCCAATAATTTTTGTGACGTTACACGTGACACATGTGGTCGAGCGTTGTCATGCAACAAAATGGGCCCTTTCCGATTGACCAAAGAGGGCTTCATTACTGCCAATTTCTGATGCATGGTATTAATTTGGTTACAGTATGATTCAGCATTGATGGTTTCGCCAGGATTTAAGAAGCTGTAGTGTATTAAACCAAATGAAGCCCACCATACCGTAACCATTACCTTTTTTTGATGAGTTGGGGGCTTTGGAGCTTCTCCTTTGTCGAGCCACTGTCCAGAACGTCTAGTGTTATCGTAGAGAATCCACTTTTCGTCACATGTAACAATTCTGGCCAGAAATGGGTCATTTTTGTTTCGACAAAGAAGTGATGCACAAACATCAAAGCGCTGATTTTTTGGCGATCGTTTAATGAGTGTGGAACCCAATTTTCGAGTTTTTTCACTTTTCCAATCGCCTTGAGGTGGTCAGCGACGGTCGTTTTACTGACTTTGAGTTGCTCTGCAAGTTCTCGAACAGTTGTTTTGGGGTTTTCTTCCACCACTGATCGCAGAACATCATCATTAAGAGAGGAAGGCCTTCCACGACCTTCTTCATCTTCAAGGCTGAAATCTCCCTCCCGAAATTTTTTAAACCACCTTTGCACAGTGCACTCATTAACACAACCCTCGCCCCAGACTTGGTTAATGTTTCTAGCCGTTTGGGCTCCGCTTCGGCCGAGTTTAAACTCGTAAAAGAAAATCGTACGAAATTCTCGCTTTGACATTATAAGGATGACTGAATTATTTCCAAGTAGCGGAATGCTACAGAGGTAAACAAACAATATCATTTGGAAGAGGATTAATCATACAAATGAGTAATCCTGTAAACGTAAACAGAATATTTTATATAGATTTTTTTTAATGAAAACTTAAAATCCTGCATTATTTTCCGGACAACCCGATAGTTATTTTAAATAGAATCAGATACTATTGAAAGAAAAACATTTAGTGTACAATTAAAAAAAAAAACTTGAGTAACGCAAAGGCAGATGAAGGGGCCTAGGCGACGTCATCCTCTCCGGACTTAACCACCGCGATCTGCCTTTATGACGGCAAACAGCAATAAAAATCATAATTAAAAGAATGTGGCAGTGAAGGTGGGCGGGATCGGAAGATCTCGCATCAAGCATCCATTTTGGGAGTTGTGCCCCACTCAATGTGGTACCACGCTGTCGACGGGTGGTATAATGTGGTTAAGGCTCGGGGCCCTGAATAGGTGACACCTCGTGTCCTCATCCACGTCTCTCTCTAAATCCAGGTTCCTTCACTCTTTCCTGTGACCCCTCCCAACCATTGGTTACAAGGGGGGTGTCCGGGCGCAAAATAAAGGTGTAGCCCAGAGGGCATGGCAACCGCTCTAAAGCACAAGCTGCACTCGTATCGGCCTCGGGTCGGCAGGTGTCTTATCAGAAGCCCATGAGGGTTAGTGTACCAGATCCTGTCTGCATAGACGGGGGAGGGCACATAACCATCTGTACTACGGGGTAACAGATATGTTCCAAAATTCAGCCCCTGTTCCACTGGGAATGGATTCGTAGTGGTTCGTGGTGATGCCCCTGGCGGGAACTTAGAAAAGAGGCTGTCTTCTACCTGTGACTTTTGCGTATGACCACTGTTATACACCCGGCCTCATGGGATACGGCGGATCAGACCGAAGCGTATAAGCGTTGAGGAAGCTATGATTACGCTGACAGAGTCCCTCGAATGTGTGAATAGTGGCGGATGGGAATGAATAGTGAATTGGTCGCTCCTCTCCGAGTATGCTTTGCACGCAGGTGTAGGCTGAGCTCGACTGAATGCTTTTACCTTAGGCGGTACTCCTCTAGGGGGTGGTTAGAAATTCCACTATAAACAAAACCGCGGCTGGAGCGGATCCGGGTAGTTTCGACGCTAGAGAAGCCACAATACTATGGGAGATAGAGTGGCCTTCTCTATCTAGGAAGTGCGCGGGAGACGAGGCTGATGTATTTCGGCTTAGGTAGCCTTTGCGAGCGGCATAGATCAGATGCTTAATGCAGACCTGACCACTTGGAATGGGCAAGCGGGGAGCGAGGTTCTCTTGGCCCCTCGGGGCTGAGCTGCCTCTACACCAATGCTGCGGCAGTAACACCATTCTGTCGTATGTGGGCGTCAGCTCACATCTTGAGAATCAAAACGTCCGATAAGGCCGAATAGGCTAGTGCGGACGTTAAAGATCCTCATTGTCCTTTTAAGGACGACCGAGTTTACGGGAAAACAATGTCTCGCATCAACCGCACTGTCGATAAATAGTTTATTTGGAGGAACTGACACGTAGAAGAATAATCTTCTTCACCAGAGTAAGGATTAAACCATGCCAGGTCGACAAACGTTACTGGCGAGTCTCACCTAATTAAAGGGTGCAATTCCGTGGTTCCATATAGAGAGCGTGTAGGAATGCCACCCGGTATGAGTATTGTTCTTGATCACGACAGCGAGTAGTGATAGGCTCATGTGGAGATATGAGCTTATATAAATGAGTAATTATATTTACTTATTATTATGCGTATAATCTACCTTGGTGGGTGAGATAGTAAGGCTGATTTGAATTTTGCTAATGTTGCATTATGTTTCGATGGATAAATCTTATTGGAGTAAATTGACTGTATCCCCCTCTGACTGTATTTATTAAACAGCTATTTTTCAACTTTGTTCGTCTAACCAAATCCGAACCGAGAATAGGATTTAGAAAAAATTGTTTATTTTCTCGATTTTTCCTTAAATATTTAACAGTTTATATTGTGGGAACCACTGTTTTATTATTATCGATCTTTATATTATCGTATCTGTAGTTTTTAAATTCTTGTTACTTATGTGATTTAAAGATAAAATACAAAAACAATCCGATTATGACATTTAGCAATAAAGCTGTATCCACTGAATTATGAAGAAATTTATATTCCAAAAAATCTTCGAACCCACCACTTATGCACAAATTTAGCCTCACAATAATATATGATGATTTTAATTAATAAAGCCTTTTTTTATTTTATGGGAAGAAGCTGAAGACTTATGTTATTTAAGTTGATGCAAAGCCACCGGGGTCCGTTGGAAAACCGTACTTTCTTTTATTTATATTTTTGTGTAACATGTTTCCGGGAAAGATACCCGCGGCGAGATTCAGACGAGTTAGAATTGTAGATTAAACCAGCATGACGTCCAGGTCTGGCGGTGAACATCTACCCGCTCCTCCGGTCGAAGAAGGGTTCCCATTAAANCCTGTAAACGTAAACAGAATATTTTATATAGATTTTTTTTAATGAAAACTTAAAATCCTGCATTATTTTCCGGACAACCCGATAATAATAATTAATTAAAAATTAACAATTGGTACCGACGTTGCCGAGTCCACAGTATGGTAATTAATACAAAACTACAATATTGCAATTAATATTTACAATCCACATATTTATTTGGTAGTCATAATTGACCGTAATAATTGTTTTAATGAATTATACTTTAAAGGTCTTGTTCGATATGGAAACTCAGGATATCTCAAATGGTTAGAGCAGCGGCTTATTGACCTGAAGGCCGTGGGTCCGATTCCCGCTCGTGACACTTGCTTTTTCACCTCAACCAAGAACTTAGATTAAAAGTATAATTATTTAAAATAATTACAATGTTTCAATACTATAATTTAAGAAAAACAAAATAAGTTATGAAATTCAATTGAATTTTTTCCTTTTTTGAAGCGCTCACACCACAGCAAATTTTCAGTCAGGCATAAGATAAAATTCTTCCAAATTGTCTTAAATCTGGCAAAAGAAATAATTGTTCTATTTATATTTCAACAAAAGATTTTCTTCTATTTTGTACATAAATCCCTCTTCTTTTTGTGTAACTTAAAGTAAATACGATTCAAAATTTCTCGAAGCACACTTCAACTTTGTAGCTTATAATTGCGTAAACACCCAAACAACTTTTCTATAAACAAACATTTTTTTCTGTTTTCCGTTTCAACTAAAAAATTTCTTTTTTCTTAAACGAAACTCGTTTCCTCTATGTTCATTTTGCATCTTAAATCCCCGGAAATAAATTTCGGAAACGTTTTTAAATTTTCGTTTTAATGATTACCTAAAATCCCTTCAATTTGTTTTATACTATAGAATAAAAAAATTTATTTGTAGAAATTAACGTAATAAAATTTGTTAGATAGGCGGAAGAAAGATTATTTTGAAGTTGTTTTTTTTGTGAAAAATTACATTCGTGAACCAGTTTGTACTACACTTCCAAGCATGTCGGCATATCGTATAATGGGCTTAAAGTTTTCCCCTACTTGAAGCTCGAGTAATTGTACCCTGTTAGCCTAAAAGACTCTAAATGTAAAAACCACACATTCCGCGATAAAATGGAATACACTTTCGAACCGCGTGAAGAGAATAGAGTGCACTTCTCTGCCGCCAAATGACCGTATTTAGATATAACATTTCAAATCTTAACTTGAACAGCCAATCGAAGATCGGATAGATTTAGTCCATCTGAGTATGAATTCTGAAAGTCAAAAAACAGGCCTCTGACAAAGCTATTTGTAAAGAATAACTTTCGTTAATGATAATTTGAAGATCGTGAGATGCGGTCTGGTGTGACGTAGTTTTAGAAAAACATTTTCTTTATCATGCCAACGTTTCGATCTTTAATGAGATCATCTTCAGGGCGTGGGATTGTTTAAATTTTACAAATACATGTAGTATGTAAAAAAATGAATTTATACAATGCCAGAAAATTTTAGATTCTATTCACTGGACAAGAAAGTAAAGCAACATATCTATGATTGCAAAAAACCCAAACAAAATCCTACAGCACTGGCTACCCACTCAAAACAAACATAAACGTAACTTTTTAGAAATGGTTTATATCAACAGAGATAAACACTGCATCAATTACAGAACAGTCACATGTAAACTCAGTCGCAGCTACGCTAATATCATTAATCAAATTCAATATCAATAACATACATATAACACACAAAACATATAATATTACGTAGAAAACAATCATCACATTCCACACATCAAACATTTCTACGTAGTCTAATTCTTCAACAATTTAGCTTCCCTTTCCCTAATTATCCCTTCTATATAATCCTGAAAAGATAATGAGGCTGAACCACCATTTTTTTTCTTATTGTCGGCGCTCCTTTAACTTCAAAGAAGTCAACTCCTCATATAAAAATGTCTTTCTATTCCCGACTTCCTTCCCCACCCCTTCAAAATCCAACGTATATAAACATAAAACAATATCTCACTGGCACTCCCAACACGACACACACGAATGATCTACACAGAAAACAAACACTTTGTGTGAGATCAAATACTTTGATTGAATCTAAAATTTTCTAGCATTGTATAAATTCATTTTTTTTATTTAAAACTTTCTAGCATTATATAAATTCATTTTTTTAAAATCTAAATCTAAAATTTCCTAGCATTGTATAACTATTCATTTTTGAACAATGTGAGATTTCGTCTCACCGATTTTTACATTTGTGTGTATCTTCCTTTAAACTTCTTGGAATAAACTTTTTTTTTGTATTTGTGAGGATTTCCTAAATTATTGTGCACAGTTTACAAATTTACACTTAAATTAATTTATTTTTATACAAATGTAATTGCTTAACGTATAAAGATGGAAAGTTATTTTTAATTGAATCTCAGTCTGTTGAAGTGTAATTAACCTACTGCCCTTTACTAACCCTGTTAAAAATTACTGTTTACAAGTGGGCCCAAGAATCTAGAACAATAGCAAGCAATCCTACCCAACGTACACATTTCCTCTAAGTAAATAAGAGAACTGAAAGCGAATTGCGAGAAACCACAGGAGAAAATCCTTTTGAATGGGCCCAACCTCAGACTCTATGACGTTTCCCTTCACCATGAAAACAACCCCTTTTCTACCAGCACCGCTATATTGACAAAATGTTAGTTTCTCTTAAGTACTTTATTCTAACTGGGTAACTTTATTTTGGAATTGATATTTTACGTATCAATTGTTATTCTGTTTACTTCACTTAATTCGAAAATCTATTTGAAAATGTTTTCTTTTTGTGTTGGCGTATGCGCTGGTTTACTTCATGATATATTTGTTATCACAATAAATTACAAAACATTGATTAATTGCCAAAGGTCGGAGCGATATAATGATTTATCTACTTTCCCCTAAAATTATTATACAGGTACAAGAGGGCTTCATGAAACTAAGTATGAGGCAAGTTTCTAATTAGCCACACATACGAAACTTGTACTAAATCTCATGTTCCAGATTAACAGCGAGAATTGGAAGCAAAGTTTCAAACATAATCTCGCAGTTGACCATTAAAAAAAATTAAAGAAAAGTTGAATTCTAAAGATTCCTAAATAAATTTTTCAATTGCTGCATATATTACCAATAAAAAAAAAAGTTTTGACGCCGAACCAATATTTATTTTCCGAATCTCAAGTTGTTGGAAGATCAATGACGATCCAAGCGCATCTTTCATGGATGAGAGCGTGATTTAGCCGATGCCAGTATTACGGAGGGCCAGATGTACAATAAATAGAAGGGGACATAATACCGAGATATGACTGCTGGGTAACAGATGCATTTCCAAAGGGGGAAAAATTATAAGAACGAGGAAGCGGCCGCTTTAGGCATCGTACATCATAACGCGACACAAATTCCTTTTAACCTTCAAACAACAACAAAGTAAGTCATGGTTTTTTAAATACTTCCTAAGTGAATTAACGACGCTAATTTAGATTTTTCTGCCTCTTCAGGAGTGTATTAAAAAAAAGTGTTTTAAAGGCTCAAAAGATAAAAACATTTCATTTTTCAAGGTATCTTCCTTCATTTATTCATAACACGAACAAAAAGCTATCATTAATTTATATGAACTGTTACAAAACCGTACAATGGCAATTGTAGTTTTTTTCTCAGCATTTATGTGAAGCTCTCCCCATCACTTTCTCTCTCTCTCTCTCTCTCTCTCTCTCTCTCTCTCTCTCTCTCTCTCTTTCTCTTAGAGAGAGCCTAACACTGTGATATTTTAATATGGAAAGAATTAGCACAAAATGATCGCCAGTACATTTCCGCGCATACAAATTCTCATTGCAGTTAAGCTAATGGCAAGTTTTACCCTAGGATTTTAACGGTCAATACCTTTGGACTTTTTTTTTATCCCTCCCAACGACAAAGTGAATATCTTTCTATCTTAAGTAAAGTGAATAAGGTCGTGCGGATTGCTCGGACTGTAATAGCCGATTGATCAACACTGATATTACCGTAATAACAAATAAATCATAATTATGGCATAGTCATAACAGACACAATACCAATATTCTATCCGAATAGACATTCTTATGCTCATTATATAAAACATTAAATATAATTCTAAAAAAAAGTCACTAAACTAGTGCTGTGTCCTGCTTAAGATATGCCCGACAACAAAGGGCATAACTCATGGACAATAAATAACATAACATAACACATGGTCTGCGTGTAACCAAAACCAAAATTATTCTATTCGTTATTTAATATACAGGGTTTCGCCTACTGTGTTACAAACTTTGCCAGTAGAATCTACATTCAAAACGGAACCAAAAAGTCCTATTTAACTATGGTCCGAATCGCAGCAGTTTCGGAGTTATACCACTTTTTCTGATTTTTTAAAAATTTTACGACCTTGTTTCCAATAAACAATGGTAAGTCCAAAACTAAAATGTTTTGAACAAATCCCATTGAAAACAAACTTGTAAACGTTCGTTTTAGTAGCGATTTTTTTTTTTTTTTCAAAGTGGAAAAACATAATAAGGTGATGCTGAACAATTATTTCCAAACCTAGAGACTAGGGAATTTCAGAAAACGTACTTCATTTAATATTCTTTTTAGTGGTGTAATTTCTTTTTTAATTACGTTTTTCAAACGTGAAGGAATTGATGGAGGCAAGGAAAAATCCGTGGCTAACAGACTGCTAAGGTGGAATATTTAAAAGAAAAAAAAGGAACTTTTGAATGAATTTATTAAACGTTTTTTTAATTTGGGTTCGAAACCGAAATAGTGCAAGGTTTTACTTATTTACCAACATGACTCCAACTTTGATTAAAGTATTATTGTATTATTATTCCCTGGAATAAAAGAGGTTTAAGATTCAAAATGTTTTTAGTTATTTATGTGATATCTTGCTAGCACTATGGCTACTTTTTCTAATGAAGAATACGCTGATAGACATCTTATGTATGTGTTTTGCGGTTTAATGAGACGGCAGCGCGTCGAAAATACGTTGCGAAGGGTGGAGAGCATTTCGAATCAAAATTTAAAAAAAGTTTAATAATAATTTCCTTAAGTTTTTATTTTGTATTATTATTATTAATCATTCCACCTTATCAATCTCTCAACCACGGTTTTTTCCTTTCCTTCATCAATTTCTTCATCTTTGAAAAAGTTTTTAAAAAAGCAATTGCACCTGTAAAAAAGATACTAAATGGAGTACATTTGCTGAAATTTGCTGGTTTCTACGTTTGGAAATGGTTGATTAAAATAACCATAGTAAGTTTTTCAACTTTGAAAAAAAAAATATTCAAAGTTCTGGCTACGAAAACGCTTATTTCACGAACACTTACAAGTTTAATATTGATCACATCTTATTGGAAATTTCACCTAGTTTTCAATGGTATCAATGGATTTGTACAAAACCTTTTAGTTTTGGAATTATCATTGTTTATTTTAAGTAAGGTCGTGAAAATGAGAAAAAGTGGAATACTCCGAAACTGCTGAGATTCTGATTATAGTTAATTAGGACTTTTTGGTTCCATTTTGAATGTAGAAAGCAAAGTTTGTAACCCGAGTAGCCGATCACCATTTTCCAGCCAATTAGTGAATTTAATGAATTAAAATGAAGTATACTTCACTAAAGCTCTCCGTGGCCATTTCATTTGTCGTCGAGAATCCAATCCGATTACACGACATTTGAAAAATTGCAAAAAGGAGGGAAAATTCAAAAGGTGGGGTTGAGATGGGAAATTAGTGTTCGAGTGGATCGAGGTGACGATAGCTCAAGTGGTAGAGCAGCAGCGTATCTAGCCGAAGATCGTGGGTTCGAATCCCGCTCGTGCCATTGACATTTTTATCTCAACTAAAAACCTTAATTAATTATAACTCACATGGTTTGCTTACAACCAAAACCAAAATTATTCTATCCTGTTTAAAAAGGTAGTTCCTACTCACTGTATGTTTTTTTAAAATTTTTGTTTTACCCCGGGGATATCGGCGGGTTCACTTTTGTAATTCATGTCGAGAGACATGGTTGTAGAACTCCTTCAACCTGATGATGTGCTAAAAGCTCGAATCCGGATCATTGCAAAACAACTTACTGTGAGTAGGAACTATCTTTTTACAAAGGATTGAACACCGCACTTACTCCACCGTTCATCATTTTTAAAACTTATTCTATTCAATATTTAATATATACTCATTATATTTTTTTATTACGAATGATATTAGACTGAAAGCGTTTGCCATGAATCATTTTTATGACTTTTTTCCCAAAACAGCGAGATGTTGCATAAAACATCCGGTTAAACAGTAAAACTTGAAAATCAAAGGATTTGCAACTTGGTGGTAAGAATGAATGAATTGAATGTGCAAGAGCTAAAATACGTAGAATACAAAGCACCTTTGTATCATCCGAAGCCGCATTTCTTAGTTTCTAAGCCATTTAGTTAGGAAAATAATTACAACTTGTTAGTAGGAAAGCAGATGTAATCTCATTAGGTAACGACAGAGTAGGGAGTGCTGAAACTTTTGCCCCGGCCTACCTTGAAAATCCTTTGTGTAATAAAAGAAGTTTAAAACGAAACCTTATTACTTTCCTGACTTTCGCCGAGCAACTATAATTAAGTTAATTATCCGGCTAAACGCGGTTATACAGCCCCTTCCGCGATGAACATCTCGGCTCGATTAAATTTACCCGGTGGGAAGGGGCGAAACGATAAAATAGTTCAAAAATTGAAATTAGACAGTATATCCACCTTGGCTGGTAAAATTTCATAAGTTTTTAGCGGGGAGACGATTAATAATGAAAATAAGTCAAATGTTTTTAATCCTTTTTAAAAAGATAGTTCCTACTCACAGTAAGTTGTTTTCTAACAATCCGGATTTCGAGCTTTTACCTCATCATCAGATTGTAGAACTCCTTCAACCTGATGATGAGCTAAAAGCTCGAATGAAGAATTTTTAACGCAAAAACAATATTTCAGCATTTACACGGTTCCTATATTCTTTTGAAAACTACCAAGAAAAGCTACAATATGGTGCTTTATAAATATATCTTCCTCTTATCATTTCAATATCACTACACAGAACATATAAAACAATCATTACACTACACACAGCAAAGAATTCTACATAGCCAAAATCCTGAAAGGCTGACAAACAATTACCCGTTTTTTCCATTGTCGGTCCCTTTCATCTAAAAAAAAAGCCGACTCCTTATATAAAAATAAATTTCTATCTATCCCTACTTCCTCTCCTTCAAAATCAAACATGTATAATCACAAAACATTAATATCTCACTAACCCTCTCAACACGACACACAACATTGACATATCTATACAGAAAACACACAATTTGAATGAGTACAAATACTTTGATTAAACCGAAAATTTCTATTTTGTGTACATCGTTGTATAAATTTATTTTCACATCTACATATACTTGTATAATCTACACAATGTTTATAAATCCCAGGCCCTGAAGATGATCGCAATAAAAACCGAAACGTTACGAAAAACGCACGATAAAACAAATTTTTTTCAAAACCTACATCACACCAGATCGCATCTCATGATCACTAAATAATCTTATAATTATATTACATTACTATCTACTAAATTGGATAGAGAGAGGGAAAATACTTTATTCTGGGACTAAAGGTCCTCTAAGAATAACAATAAAGTCACAATAATTTTTATAAATCTGGCATTTGAATTAATGAAGGTTTGCCTATAGTAAAAATATTAATCGAAATAAATTGGCATAAAACACAACATACAAAATAGAAAAAATAGAAATAAAAGTACTAATAATAAAAAAATAGGGAAAAAGTGTAACAATAAAGAATCCTGCTTTACGATCATATTCAAAAATTGTAAACTCAAAAGCTGAGAAAAGGAAGGAACAAGCTTTCTTATGTAGTAAAATAATCTAATTACATTGTGGACTATGTTGGCTCTGTTTGGAGGGAGACGAGGTGTTTGGACAGGAGCGATTTAAAAGAGATAATGGAGGCGGCTTTTCGGATTGACAAAGGAAGAGAATTCCATTGATCTGTGGCCCTGAGCTAGGAAGTATGGTTCAAATGTGGAGTTTTATGATGAGGAAGGAATAGGTCACTCGGACATGACCGACTGTTAAGAGAGTGGAGAGAAGATTTTAATTGAAAATGAGGAAAATTTTAAGTTATGAAAAGTTGGTAAAGGAAGATGTCTATTAAACACGTCTAATGGAAGGAGGGTGAAGCCAGGATAGGTCTGAATATAGGTGTGAGACTCTCGACATTCGGGAGTGCCGAAAATAAATCTGACTCAACGGTTCATTAGTCTTTTCAGATTCGAAGGCCCGCCATAAGCGACACAGCTGTAGTCGAAGAGGGGAAATGTGAGGGAGGAGCAAGGAGTTTACAAGTAGTGAAAGGTAGAAGGAGACAGGACCGCCTTAATTGAATGAGGGATGCAATACAACATCGGAAAATTCGGGAGATGGGTTTTCAGGAAAGGTATTAGTTGGAGTTAACCCGACGAGGTTTTTAAAGTGGAGCGGAAGGCAACAGGCTGGTTTTTGGATGAACATTGTAATAATATACATATATAATATACATAACATACAATGAAATAATGATTAACTCAGAGTACAATAATTAACGAAGGTTTTTAGTTGAGATAAAAAAGTCAATGGCACGAGCAGGGTTCGAACCCACGATCTTCGGCTAGATACGCCGCTGCTCTACCACTTGAGCTATCGTGACCTCGATCCACTCGGACACTAATTTCCCATCTCAACCCCACCTTTTTGAATTTTCCCTCCTTTTTCAGAGTACAATGTATGGCGAGTGGGCACTCTCAAGAATGGCACAATTACACAGAAGACAAACACTTTGAGCCCTTAAGATGATCTCAATAAAGATCGAAACGTTGGCACGATAAAGAAAATATTTTTTTGAAACCTACATCACACCAGACCGCATTTCACGATTTCTGAATAATCAGAGTACAATCTTGAGTTACAATCCTGTAGTCATAACTATAAATGTTTGTTGCCTAGCATTTCTTTACTTTTACATTTTAAATATATAACACACAAATTCTATAGAACTGTAAAAAAAATTAATGTATTATTCTTGTACTTTAGAATGTATAAAAAAGTCATTGACTATGCATTGTTTAAACAGCAAACGATGCAGATAAAAAGAAAATAATCTTGAATAACGTCGTTTAAAAACCAAAGTTTATCTACAAAATGGAATAATAATAAGTACATCCAAATATGTTTTCGTAGTCATAATTGATCTGTTAATTATTTTAATTAATTATGCTTTTTAACTAAAGTTCAATACGCCATTGCTCTAACCACTTAAGTTAACGTGACTTCGATCAACTCGGATACCAACTCCTCGTCTCAACCTACAGCATTTCAAATTTTGCCTTTTTTGCCATATTTGATAATATCGAATAATCAGGATTCGATTCTCGGCGAACTTATGAAGTCCCCAAGTAAGTATTTCTATAATTACTGTATTAACCCATACATTTATATATATCTACAGTATTCATAATTAACCATATTAATTATTTTAATTACACTTAATGAAAGGTCTTGGTTGAGATAAAAAAGCTAGTGTCACGAGCGGGATTCGAACGTACAACGTTAGAATCGGTCTAGCGATGTAGGTAGCGGGATTCTAAAAGGTCGTGGGTTCGAATCCCGCTCGTAACACTAACTTTTTTATCTCAACCAATGCCCTAGATTAAAACAGAATTAATTAAAATAATTCATAGAGATGAAGAAAAATCCGTTTAAATAATAGAGACATCTTTTAAATATAGAGGTAGATAATATTTTCTATTTATTAATACATAAATTATCCAATAATTTATAATTTTTATGTTAGGTCGTGGTTGAGATAAAAGTCAGTGTCACGAGTTGGATTCGAACCCCGACCTTCGGCTAAATACGTCGCTGTAGATGCTCTACCACGTCCACTCCGACACAAACTTTCCATCTCAACCCAACCTTTCGAATTTTCCCTACTTTTTGCCATTTTTCAAATGTCCTGTCATCAGGATTCGATTCTCGCCGACAAATGAAATGGCCACGGAGAGCTTTAGTGAAAATATACTTCATTTAACTTATTAAATTCATTAGATTTCGCTTATTGTTCTAGGCAATCCTTTTTTAACTATTTCGTTTAAAAAATGTTTGTTTTAGTTTTTAAATCACACTCTAAATTCTAACAGATTAAAATGATAAATTTTCTCTCTTTTCGTCTAAATTTTCCCATAAGGATAAACAAATTTCAGAATTTTTTGTCACAATTTTCGCTATGAACACTTGAAATAATTTAAATAAGACGTTTTATCTTTTTTTTTAAATAGTTAACTATGAAGTCCTTTTTTAAATGTTAATTTAAATAAAAGGACATGACAACAAAATTTCAGTTTCAAAGCAAACAAAAGTTAAGTCTAATCCAATAAAATAGATTCGATTTTTGAAGTATGAACTTAAATGCTAATTTCGACGAGTAGAAGATTTCACAAGTTATACCATCTGAAAGATTACTAAATAGAAAGAGGCCAACAAGTTGTTAGGGTTGTCTTAGCCGTAACCGACCCCCACGAGAATGGGGGTTGTAAAACAAACCTCATGCAACAACCCCGGATCGTAATCCTCTCCTCCACCATGCAACAATACCTTTCCTTTTCAGTTACATCTAGAGAAAAGCCCTTTTATCGCACACGGTAAAATAATTGATTAAATCTAAATTGAACGATTCAAAATACGGGTAATGTGATGACGATTCGAACCGCTTCTGACGTTTCGAGATCGTCGGGATCGGAAAACGAGGATATCTTTGTAATAATGCATGGTGAGACCATGGTAAAAAATTTCCAGGGTTTAAATAATAAGATGTAAATAAACAGTCATAGATTTAAAAAATAAAAAAAATAAAAACCACATCACCCTATTTTGATTTTGTATATTCCAAAACCACAACCATCCAAGCTACCTTCACCCAGGGGCTCGTGTACACTCGTCCCTTTGTCTAGTTTCACCGGGGAAAGGAAATTGGCGAGTGGGTCGAGGGTAGGTGCCGGTGTTTCCTGCCTTTGTTCGAAGCACTCAGATCGGACTTTTGGATGGTCGTTGACGTTAGGGGCTCTCTATCCCTGTTAGAAAACCTCGGCCGAAAAAGCAATCGATTTTTAACGGTTTTCTTTTCAATCATGCGAAAACGTGTGTGACACGGCAAACTACACGATACGACGTCTTAAGTGTGGGAAGTTTCAACTAGCTGACTTTTTTTAGACAAATTACTTTGAAGAGAGTCGAGAAACTATTTTGGAGGGTTTGAGAAGAAAACCTTCCAGCGCAAGTTTTGTAGTTCAAATAAAGCCATTACAACAGCAATAATAATAACAACAATAACAACTGTGTTTTATTTCCACATAATTACCAAAAACATGCATTACCTTAAAACAAACTAAAGAACGATTTATTATCTAATGAACATATTATTCCTCTTACCAAAATGTCTGAATGAAAATATTCAGAAAATAAATGAAAATGAAAATAAGTGGTTGAAGTTGGAAGTTTAAATAAAAGTAAAGAACTCTTATTACACGAAGATTTTTGCGTCAGAATAGTTGCTTGCCACATAAATAACTATTATTTGTAGATCATGAGATGCGGTCTGGTGTGACTGTAATTTTTAGAAAAAAATTTTCTTTATCGAACCACCATTCGACCTTTATTAAGATCATCTTCAGGGCTCAAAGTGTTTGTTTTCCGTGCAGATGTATCATTCTTATTTGTCGTGTTGAGGCCTCATATAAATAACCTACAAACAATATATAACCACACTATAAGATGATAGGAAAAGGCTTAAATTTAAATTTATTTTTTTAACGTAAGTAAATGATGGAAATTAGTGTTTCAATCAAAATACAAACCGATTTTGACGATTTCTCTGTCATCAGAGTTCCTAATAAATAGTATACACACGGATACATAATTTCAAATTATAACTGCTTCAAATAAAAAAATAAATCTAAAATGTCTTAAATTTTAGAAACTAAAAAAATTTTATCATTAGTTTCAAACAATTTTGTTCTTCTGTTGATCGTACGTGACAATAATTGCCTAATTATTATGAATATATATACACACACAGACGAACAAACAACACACAACATAAATATATAGAGATTTAGAGAGAGAAAAAGAGAGAGAGAAAGAAAGAGAGAGAGAGAGAGAGAGAGAGAGAGAGAGAGAGAGAGAGAGAGAGAAAGAGAGAGAGGGGACAATAATTGCCATAATTATTATGAATATATACACACATACAGAAGAACAAACAACACACAATATAAATATATAGAAATTTAGAGAGAGAGAGAGAGAGAGAGAGAGAGAGAGAGAGAAAGAGAGCCACAAAAATTGGAATCAGTAGATTATAAGTACATATTTAGAAATTTCCAAAATGTATGTAAATTTGAAATGTAAATTTCAAATTTAAAATGTGTACATTGTACAAGCATCCTTTACAAGATTTTAAATGTATATATTCTTTCCAATACATGCTATACGCTAATTAGTAATTATTTTTCTTAAAAAATATTTTTATCGCCACATAATGTTTTGGATGTAAACCATGGTGGTGAGACGTATCCTCACAGACAGCGCAATTCCCTGGGCCGATAAAGTAAAGCAAATAGATAAACATAGAACTCACGAAAAGACGAGATTCGCATGCGTTTGCATAACTGGAGCGATGAGAACATGACACATCTGGTATGGAGAAAATATTGGGATTAATCTCCTTACACCATATGTTAATGAAGACAGCACGGAAAACTATTTTCTACATTATTAAAGAGAATTATCCATGGGGCTAAAACGTAAATGGATTCTTCCGATTTTTGGACCTAGAGAGGACATGAACATGATATTTGAAGTCAAGCAAAATTTCCAAACAAATCTAAGCACCAAATAAGAATGGGAAAGAGGGAAAAGCCCCTCTACCTGTTGGCACGCGGATGGATCTAGAATGCAAGTAGGATGTACTTCTATTGCAAAAGTTTCGGATTGTTTAAAATGAAACTTTACCTTGGCTTTATTTCTGAACATAAACAAAGATGACCAAACGGTTAGGAATTATTCTTTCAAGCCATTTTGTTAAGGCTAATGGATTTGGCACGTGTAAACGTTTTAGAAGAACAAACAGCAACTGGTTTCCGACAGCCAATAGACAGGCCAAAACGGAAAACATTTAACCAAGAGAACCCCACCGGGTTGGGAGGTGAGCTCGGTCGGATAAGTGCAGCTTGACACGTCCGTCTTCCAGATAAATTATCCTATTCCTAGTTTTCAAGTTTTTATATTCAGGATCGAAGGTTTTCTCCCACAACGGTAGAATCGCTCTCCCGGTTTTGATGTTTTTCTAATTATAAGTCCTTCGGGAACCGACTCTGCCAAAGGGAAGTGCAGTAACTTAATTTAATTCTAACTGAGTTAAGGCCGCTTTAACGGGGGAATAGTGTACCTTTAAGAGCTGTTCTGTAGAGGCGAAAGCAATTTACCCAGCAAGACTCACCCCTAGCTAGATAATTGATGGACCGACATTTCCTCCACGTCCTATAAATAAAGAAATATAAACCTAACTTTTCGAGCACGAGTGCAATTGTATATAACGTACAATTAAAGTGAGAAAAAAGAGAATAGGTAGATAGAAAGGTAGGTATATGAATTCTGAGGTGTTCTAGCACATTATTACTATTTTATAGATTGACCATCTCTAATACTTTTCTGTTTCTTCTTCATAGATTCATTGAAAACCAAGCATTTTTGTCAATTAAACTTATATTTAATAATTTGCGCGAGTTCTTAGATTATATTAACAATTTGTAAGATTTATCGATTATTATTCTGAAAACTCCTCAACTGTAAGTTAAACATAATTTCTTCCTGCGTTTTTATTGCTTTAATTACTATTTCTTATATGCTTAAATTGACGATTGTTGTAAATATTGATTTGCTTTTCATAAATATTTTAATATGTGTGGTGATTAGTGACCGTTAATCGATAATTATTCAAAAATCGTGAGATGCGGTCTGGTGTGATGTAGGTTTCAGAAAAACATTTTCTTTATCGTGCCAACGTTTCGATCTTTATTGAGATCATCTTCAGGACTCAAAGTGTTTGTCTTCTGTGGAATTGTGCCATTCATTGAGAGTGCCACTCTTGCACAATTACACAGAACACAAACACTTTGAGCCCTGAAGATGATCTCAATAAAGATCGAAACACGTTGGCACGATAAAGAAAATGTTTTTCTGAAACCTACATCACACCAGACCGCATCTCCCGATTTCTGAATAAATATTTTAATAGTTAATTGTAGTTCTACAATTATTACAGGACTTTTTGTTATATTGCAAAATGCTCAATTTCTTTACATAAAATGCATAATTTACAAATGACTTTTTTAATTAACATATTTATTATTGTTATATTAGATTGATCCAGGAGGATCACATGGTTATCAGGAATATTCAACAAAATAAAGATATAAAAATACAAGTATTGACTCCAAAAATAAAAAAAGAGGCCTGAGTAAGATGCTGTGCGTTACGCTTACTCGCTCGCTATAAAGAGCCAAGGCACGACATCTTCCATTATGAGGCACGTACATATTGTATCCTTTACTTTTTTATGACAACGGAGCTCTAATTTAGGTTTGAAGTGAAACATTTATGCCCAAATTTGCAATCCCATTTCACGTTTTAGACGATTTTACAAAAATGTACAAAATTGAAGAAGTTTCGTCTTAAAAAATTGCGTCAGTTAATGTACATGATTCCCAAATATTGTTTTTATTTTAACATGTGACAAATTCGTGGTATTCATCTGCACGAAATTCATGTCTGTAGGTTTTATTTTGGCGGGTGGAAATGACCCGAGGACCTGGTTTTGTTTCGTCACGAGGAAAATGCCACACAAAAGCCTCATTTTCATTTTTAAAATGAACGTCTTGCCTTACCGGGCTTATAGTTCTGCCAAGAATGGAATGAGTCGCTGCCGGCTTCAATTAAGTAATGATTTGACGCGGCTTATCTTCATCAGGACAGATTTCATTAACTTGAGTACATGCCGTCGTCAGCCCCGCGCTTTATAAATTGGCCTCGTATTTTACGAAGCCTCGGCACCCTCGCCCCAACTTTTAATTGGCGCTATCAATAATTACCAAATTTTGGCAGGGATCGTTTCGAGTGGCGGCCGTCCGCGAGAGAGATAATTCTTCCAGAGATTGAAATTAATTTCCCGGTTTTCCTCTTTGCAACCGTTTCGAACATGCGCTTCGAACGCCGCGAGGGAACGAACAATAATTGAAAAGTCACTTTAGAGACGATTTTTTCCGTTATACAACATCATCGCTGCACGCAGACACGAGGTCGTTTCCCTGAGTGTTTAGTTTGACGCAGATGAGATCACTAACTACTGAAGTCCCCTCCCAAAAGGGCAAAATGAAATCTCATCGAGTTTACCATGGTCAAATTATGATTCTCGGTCAGGTTGAGTAGCAAGAGGTTACCCCCAACCTAGTTAGGCGGGTACCCTTTGTGCCTAATTGACGGATTTAATTGATTTTTTGTTCTTGTTGAAAGGGTTCATTACAAACTCTTTTGAAACCTACACTTGGCCCTTCATGATAAAAGTTTGTTTGAACCCCCTTCAAGTGAAAATTGTCTGTTGAAAGATCAACTTTCTATATATTTTAATAATGCTGTTAGAAATTTAAAAAAATTCCCAATAATGAAATAAAAGACAACATAAACAATTCAGGCTTTACCTTATTTTATATACTTGCATTTATCATGTACTTTTGCTATTCATTTATGTACTGTAAATAACAATTTCACACAACACCAATTTGACACCATAAGAATAGCACTACACCTTATAAGTATGAAAGACTTGGTTTCAATGTTTATACTTACATCTGTATGTATTTTTCCAATCAACATGTTTTGTAATTCACCCAAGCCCTGAAGATGACCCGAATAAAGGTCGCAAAGTCGGCAAAAAATGAAAAAAGTATTTTTCTAAACTACCTCATTCTTGAACACTCGTCACGAATCCAACAAATTATTGCACAACTGATCAAAAGAACATGCACCATAATCTAAAGCCTAGTACGCAATGAGATTCTTTGAGTCGATTCAAGTTGCGGGGCAGAGTCGTGGCTGCGTAGATTTAATGTTACGACTCTGCTCCGCGACAAAGAATCGTGTCCAGACCAAGATTCAGTTCACATTCATCAGTGCCTGCGAAAATGACGGAGGAACTAGCACTTTCAGGAATTTCTCTCGCTCTTGTTTGCATTGTACATAATGAATTCAATCGGAAGTGCATTAAAAAACGCCCAAAAAGATGGTGGGTTCGACAAATATTTCACGGCGGGAATCAACTCGGGAAAAATCTTTTGGACACGTTGCGATTAAATGATGGCGCAGGGTTCAGAAATTTTTTGAGGAAGTCCCCGACCGATTTCGAAACCATTTTAATGAAAGTTGGCGGTCAAATTTACAAGAAAGATACCAACTTTCGGGAATCTATATCTCCGACCAACAGATTAGCTGCCACTCTCCTCCGCCAGAGGACATGGCAACCTCTCTAAAGCACAAGCTGTACTCGTGTCGGCCTAGGGTCGGCATGGGAGGCGGGTGCCTTAGCAGAGGCACACGAGGTCCAGTGCAGTAGATCCTGTTTGCATAGACGGGGGAGGGTGTATGGCCATCTGTACCACGGGGTAACTAAACATTCCAAATTCAGCCCTAGTTACACTGGGAGTGGATTCGTGGTGGCGCCCCTGGCGGGAACTTAGACAGAGGCTGTCTTCTATCTGTGACCTTCGTGAAGCTTGCGTATAGCCAGCGTAATTACTCCCGGCCTCACGGGAGACATTGCGTCCGGACGACAGCGTGTAAGCGTTGAGGACGCGATGATCATGCTGAATAGTCCTCGAATGCGTGAGTAAGCGAACGGGTAGTGAATCAGTGTCTCAGAATCGAGTATGCTTTGCATTGTTGTGCGTATGACCGGCGTGGTACACTTGGGGAAGCGAAGGATCGGACCACCAAGGCTGAGCCTATGGCGTCCCTCGAATGCGCATGGCAGATGTAGGCTGAGCTCGATAAGAGACTTTACCGTAGGCGGTGCTCATCTAGGGTGTGGGTAGCAATCCCACTATAATCCGAAACCGCTTGCGGGGCGTTCCCGGAAGTTTCTACGCTAGAGGAGCCCTTATACTCAGGGAGATGGAGTGGCCTTCTCTATCTAGGGAGTACGCGGGAGAACAGGCTGATGTATTTCGGCCTGTTAGCCCTGGGCGTGAGACATACGACCCGATGCACAATGCGGGCCCGACCATTCGGAGTGGACAAGCGGAGAGCGAGGTTGTCTCGGCCCTTAGGGGCTGGGGCGCCTCTACACCAATGCTGCGACGGTAACACCATCCCGTCGTATGCGGAGGTGCGTCAGCTCTCACCTTGAGAATCAAAACGTCCGATAAGGCCGAAAAGGCCAGGTGCGGACGCTAAAGATCCTCTTGTCTTGTTGACGATAAGTTCTCGGGAACGGAATGTCTATCTCTCTCTTTCTCTTCAAAGTTTTTCTCCAAACACGACCCCATTATTGGTAAAAGCCGCATTCTTTTAAAAAAGTGTTCTCCAAATTCAGAAAATGTTTAGGCTTTTAGAAAAGAAAGACTGGTGAAAACGTTTGCTGTATATGCCAAATGAAAATTACAACTAATAAATGATTCACGTGAATATTTCTTTTATTTGTAGTACGTTACAACTACTTTCAAATAGGTAACATGTAACAATGAGAAAGGAAATATACAAAATTAAAAACAAAACCTACTGGTAGTACTCTAATGATAATAAAATGTTATATAGTAGATTATGCGTTCCTCACTGAAGATGGTGCAATGTCGAAACACGTTGAATAACTCAAACAGAAAACCCAGTAAGTGGCCGTGTGCCGGATCAAAAAAATGTTGTACGTTTAATTAATATTTGTGTCATTATCACTTTATGATTTTACATTGTGTACTGGGTGAAAAACATCATCCTTTTTGTTTTTGTGCAGAACTGAAGGTAAGTGATTTGCAGTGAGAAATCTTTTTAACATAAGGCACATATCTTCACACCGAGATGCCATCGACGGGATTAAATACATTTGTTCTCTGTTGGGCAAGGATGAGAATGTAGGGTCGAACGGTTTACGGTCGATTGGTCCCTTGTAGCAACATTCGGATCACCCCTTTTACCCGGTCGACTGTGAAGCTGTCCACAAGGGAATGGTCTCTGAAAACGTAATGCCAGCTCATTTTTTGTTCACAGTCCAGATATTTTTCAAACCCGGTAAAATTTGTTTTAGATGGAGGTTGCTTTAAAAACTAAGCGGGCCTAATTCGGAACGGAAGACCCTGAAGTCCAATTTCCTTAAAGGGAATGCAAATAGAGGATGATAGGGGAAGACGCATTGATTAAGCAGGAGGATCGCATGCGGACTTTCCATAAATACACTAGGCCTACGACGTGTGCGTGCCCCGGGGGTTGCATGGGGTGCATACGCTAAATCCCGGCCCCGATCACGGAATTGCAACCCTTTATCGGCCCGCAGTACGCAAACTAATAAAAAAAGCAGACAATTCGTTAAACTTTCTTCTGTATGTTGTTTCCTCATTTAGGTTATTGTTCTGATTAAACTAACTACGATTGGATGTATTTTTCTCGGAAAACAAAACGCTCCACCCTCCCCTGGAATTGAATACCAGTGCAAACGATAGATCCAATTAATCACTCGCGATTTTGGGCGGTTTGATACAAGCGCAGAAACACGTAAATTGGATTTCTGGTGGGATAATTGCGATGATCTAAATTCTCTCACTAATATAACGCACAGGAAACCCATAATAGCATTAATTTGGAAAATCCAAAACAGAACCGAATAGTGTATCAGCATTAATGTTATGCTAACATTACATAAACACACAGGATAAATCAATACATATACACGTTAACAATGCCTTCAGATTGCTTATAATAATCTGGATTAAATGCTGTATATGATAATTTCAAATCAAACATACAGAATATCGGAAATATTATGCACCAATTTTCGGCAACGGGTTCAAGAGAATAATGGCTTTTTGAATAATTGTTTACTGTAAAACCCTATCTGTTGTTAATTACAATAACTCATGTTATTTTATCCTTAGCGATCACCCATGTATGGCCAAGATGTACAGATGTATACAGGGTGAGTTTAACTTCTGTTCCCCCTTGTATTTCCTTTTTGTTGACCGAAATTTGCATCAAGCTGAATTGCGTTTTAGTTAGTACATCCCGAACGTCTTGTTAAAAGACGTTATTTGAGGAAATTATTGTGAAATTTTTCTTTCAGGACCACGAGCAAGTAATTTATTATCAATTAAAATGATAAATAAATAAACTGGCGATGGGTTGAAGAAAATGGAAAAGATTTCGTTTATCCGAAAACAATGTTTTGGAAATAACTTAAAAAGGATTGGTCCAAATGAAAAATCTTTTACACCGTTGAATTCAGCATCAAAGAACCTTTTAAAAAGTACAGTTGATCTTGTAATTTGAAATAATTAAGTTGCTATCCGTATCCCGTTATCCCGGACAGACAAATAAAATCTTTTTTAGTTCAAGAGAAACTACACAAAAAATAAAACTTTACGTGTCTCGATTTTTTAAAATAAAAACGCAATAAAAAAAATATAAACAAAAATTAAGGTTTTTAGTTGAGATAAAAAAGTCAATGGCACGAGCGGGATTAGAACACACGATCTTCGGCTATATACGCCGCTGCTCTACCACTTGAGCTATCGTGACCTCGTTACACTCGGACACTAACTTCTCATCTCAACCCCACCTTTTGAATTTGGAGATGGGAAGTTGGTGTCCGAGTGGATCGAGGTCACGATAGCTCAAATGGTAGAGCAGCGGCGTATCTAACCGAAGATCATGGCTTCGAATCCCGCTCGTGCCATTGACTTTTTTATCTCAACTAAAAACCTTAATTAATTGTAATATATTAATTGGTCAAGCGGACCACGAAATTAGTGAATATAAACAAAAATAATAAACAACATTGAAATGTTAAAGCTTGGTTGAAAGATTTTTTAGGTCCGAATCAAGAAATCATTCGAAAAACTGTCTTTCAGTTATAACAGTACAAATTTATTTCAATTAACTTGCTGAACTATAATTTTTAGAAACGCAAACATTGCCTGACTTAATTGCTGCAGGAGAGGTGATATTAACTACCACTCTTTATTCTTTTGTATATACAAAATTTCTAATATGGAGATATGTATAACAAAACAAGAAAGACATTTTGCAAGGTTTAAGACAGACTGAGGGTGCACGCAAACCTAAATAACTAAAATCTCTCTTCTGAGTATTTAAAATGAGTATTTACAAATTAGTATTTGCAAAATGAAAATTACTTTTTTCAAAAATTAAAAGAAATTTCAGTAATAATAAAACATAATTGAATGAAAATAACAGGAATATTACTTGCAAGTATATACATTACGTATTTATAATCATTCATAATGACACAACTGAATCAATCAAACAAAGCAAATGTTAATAATAAACGTAAAAAATACTAAAGAACCTTATATACTAAATACTCAGGGAAGTCAGCTCGTCGTGTTACTTGTTTTTCTTTCGGTGACAGTACATCTAAAGTGGAGTAGAATGCCATAAATCATGGTTTTATCTCAATCCGTTCAAAAGTTACAACTTTTTTAGGGTTTGTTAAATAAAATTGATTTTCTCTGCTCTAACCTAACTTTTACTACCTTTTGATCCAATTTTGAAATTGAGCACCGAATGTCCTTTTAGGCTAATCCACTTAAAAATCACAATTTACAAAATAACAGTACAAACACCATGAAATTTGCGAAATGTAAATATTGGATCAATTTCTGTAAATTCTACTTTGCATTACACATTTAAAAATGTCAAACAAGCTAAAACCGTCAACATTTTATGAGGTTTATGATTTTGAAACTTCGATTATTATTATTATTTTATTTTATTTTTTTTTGGTGGTAATTTCAGTTCGAAGTTGTGAAAACCTAGTCGGCGACATATCCTGGGGATTAAATGCATCGCCAAGAGTTGATCAGGCATGTAAATTAAGAATTACCAGGTAGGAAATTCGGTGCCAAATCTAAAAGTGGGGTTAAAGGTTTCGAAAAGTTAGGTTAGAGAGGAGAAAATTCAGGTATTATGCACAAAAATAGTTTTTTAAATAAAATAAAATAATAAAATAAACCATGAAAAATCTTATCTTTTGAACGGATTGAGTTGAAACCGTTAGGTTTAAGGAATTCTTACTCCTCTATAGATGCACTGTCAAGGAATATTTTTTCAAACGACGAGCCGAACTGTATATTAAAAGAGATAATAGTAAAAATAAATAATAATTTCATTCAATTCAATAATCTTTATGTAAGGTATTGGTTGGAATGAAAAAGGTAGAGTCTCGAGCGGGATTCGAACCCACGACCTTCGGCTCAATACTCTACCGCTTGAGCTATCGTGACTTCGATCCACTCGAACACTTCCTATCTCAACCTACCTTTTCGAATTTCCCTTCCTTTTATAATGTTAATGATTAATAGTGGGAAGTTAGGAAAAAAAGACAGTGATAATAGTAGAACAAGGAACACGGTAACCAGTAAGAACAGATACATTGTAGTTCAGATGCGAATTAGCCGTCCCCACCAATGGTTCATCACAACACATGCAAATTTATTTAAGTCGGGGGTGAGGAAGGAATACAGGCGATTCCTCAAAAAAACACCCTCACCAAGTCACTTTGAATTTGGCCCTAAAAGAATAAGCCTCCTTTCAAAAATTGACCAAAACAGTACCTTGGGATTAATATACACTGACAAAACCGTATTAGACATTCCTTCTCTTTCAAAATATTGTTTAATTACAGCAGCCAGTGCAGAGCAGGTCCCCCCAATAGAGCAAATCAATTCACCGCACACGATCAAAGGTTAACGAAAGATCAATAATTTGGGGATTTGCATTTATACAAAAGCTCTCTATGGAATGGAAAGCTGTCTGAAATGGCCTTAGCTATGCTATGTAGCCTCTTTATATTGTCAGAAATGACCGACTGACAAGCCATGTTGTTTCCGGTTAAGGACAAGCCCAAGTTATACAGCATGATATGCCTTTTTATCTATAATCTGCCCATGAAGAATCTTCGGGAATTTATTATCGGGTAAGGATACAATTCGGATTATGTCAGCCTGAATGGTGTCCTGATGAAGAACCGCAGATGCCTCACGACCTATCCAAACATCTCCTCCTCTAAAGTAGAGATGCCTTAATTTCACCCAACCTTGCATCCTTTGCCGACGACACAGTTATGATATCCTCTTGATCACAGAATTGTTTTGGAGGACCTCCAGGCACATGTCCTGCAAATAACCGAATGGGGCAAACACTGGTGTATAAAGCTTAATGAAAGCATCCATGAATTCACCCTTCGAAGTACAACTCTTCATACAATATTCCTCAATAATACTCCCATCCCAAAAACAGAATACGTCCGCTACCTTGGGCTTCCATCTTGACACAAGACTAACCTGGAACCAAAAACACCTTCCCAATGAATTACTTCAACTGACTGATTTTATAACACGAAGAAGCCCTGCATAATAAGTGCGATCTTTTAAAGCTATAAACGGCTTTAGTATTTATTTCCCTCTTCCTAAGCCGCTTTTGATACCGCAAGAAGTTTTCAATATAAACTAAAAGAAATTTTCCTCACAAGGAATTTTCCGAAGGAGGTGAAACGATAATCAAAGGACCTCGAGGTCATTACCCTTTTTTATTGCCTAAAGCAGTCATAAATCTGGTTTACTTTCACTGCGACAAGTTAACTTTTACGACAACGTAAAAACGTGAATAAAAGGATGCGCTACGATTTTCCCCGAGGACAAACCCTTAATATCTGTTTTGACATGAACTATGTAAATTAAAAGCTCAAAAGATTATTTATTGGATTATTCCGGTTTATCGAAATTATTCTAAATTATTAGAAATTCTTACCTTTTTCAATTCTCGGTTTGGGTCTAGGTCTTCGTGCGTGGATCTCTTTCCGATGACGACAGGCGCAGGAGCGACGAGGCAGACTTCGTCCTGAAACCGAAACGACGACTTAGATGGAATTATCTAAACTTAAATGAACAACAGATTAAAATGCAAATTGTAATCTTATCTACAAGAGAATTACACATTTGTAAGCGCAATTAAATTTTACTAGGATTACGGGATTTCTCGTCGAAGTGTTTCGTGGTCGAAGGACCGGAGACAGAGCCTGGCCCTTCCGAGTCTGTTTTACATATATATTAGATATTAATCTTGACGCCTCCCCTGGGATATCGTTAATCTGAATCGAGACTAAGCAATCATATCCCGGAATGTACGAGCAGAAAGTGACGTAAAACATGGACCGCCTCCGGTCATCCCCCACATTCGTTGTTACCCTTCAGCGAGAAAGAAGAAATAAACAACTAAAATTATATAAAGGAAAAACTAGTACCGTGTTAAGAAAAATATGCACTTTCTTTGGTAATTTTTCACTCTTTCATACAAGTCAACATTAAACATCAACCAAACAAACACTCAGCACATAAAATAATAAATAAACACGAAAACAGCAAAGAGAAGCACTCGTAGATGTTAAATTCGCAAATTCAACATAAACGTAACAATGAATATGATAAATACGACCAATGAACATATCATGAAATACCCCTAAATAAATTCTCTTAAAGCTAAGACGCGTTCCAAACGGTAAATCTTAGCTGTAAAAGCATTACTAGATCTCACTAATCCGTCTTAAGCCGTTTTAACGATACAAGAATACGGCTTTTAAAGCCTTTCCCACTAAAAGAAGAATTACTAGGTCAACCGAATAATTCCCCTCTCTCGTAATCGAAAATAACATAAGTAATAAAGCTAATGATTTCAATGTTTATCCAAACATTTGCATACGGAACGGATAAATTTGTTTAACTAAATAAATAATAAAGCATATTAATAAATTTTTTTTTCAATTAATTAATCTTTAAGTAAGGTCATGGTTGAGATAAAAAAGTCAGTGTCACGAGCGGGATTCGAACCGACGACGTTCGGCTACGTCGCTGCTCTACCACTTAGCTATCCTGACTTTGATTCACTCGGACTCCAACTCTGCTATTGTCACTCTGCTCAAGGTCGTGGGTTCGAATACCGCTCGTGGCACTAGCTTTTTCATTTTCAACCCAAACCTTACATAAAAATATTAATTAACTGAAAGAAGTAATTTGGTCAATAGACCACGAAATATAATGGATTTATGTGGTGATTAGTGACCGTTAATCGATAATTATTCAGAAATCGTGAGATGCGGTCTGGTGTGATGTAGGTTTCAGAAAAACATTTTCGTTATCGTGCCAACGTTTCGATCTTTATTGAGATCATCTTCAAGGCCTAAAATTTACAAATTGTTTAAATTTAACAAATACATGTAAGATGTGGAAAAAAGTGAATTTATACAATGCAAAATATATTTTTTATATTCAATCAAAGTATTTCTACTAACTCAAAGTGTTTGTTTTCTGTGTAATTGTGTCATTCTTGTGTGTCGAGAGTGCCAGTGAGATATTATAAACAGCAACATCTCACTGGCACGCATGTATTTGTTAAATTTAAACAATGTTTGTAAATCCCCCTGAAGATGATTTCAATAAACATCGAATCGTTGGCACGAGAAAGAAAATGTTTTTCTGAAACCTACATCACACCAGACCCCATCTCACGATTTCTGAATAATTATTCAAAGATAGTTAATTTCACATTTTTTATATTAGGGAAATTTTGAATAACGTAAGGGTGACGCTAAAGTTTAAATATTCCGTTTTGGGGATTTGTATTTAAAAAAATACTATTAATAATAATCATTTGCAACCTGGTTTTCTTGTTTAGAACTTATTTGACAAGGGGATTTTTCCACTATGTAAATATATCAAAATATCGTTCGGATAAAACAAAACACATAAATACTGTTTCAAAATATTACGGTTATTGATGAATGATGCATTTTATTTTTTTGAGATATTTATTGAGAGTGCCGCATTCTCAACACGACACGCCAGAATGGCACACTTACGCAGAACACAAACTCTTTGAGCCCTGAAGATGATCTCAATAAAGATCGAAACGTTGGCACGATAAATAAAACGTTTTTCTGAAACCACCTACATCACACCAGACCGCATCTCACGATTTCTGAATAATTAAATGGATTTATATAAAAAATACATTCCATAATTAAGCTTTTAAGCATAATTTTATCTTAATTATATCCAGAGTAAGAGTCATTACAGTTTCTAGTATAACTTTTGACTAATTTAATAACTTAGGTGACAATACGTTTTGTATTCATTTTTGTAGAATAATGTTTTATTATAATCATTTAGGCTTCGTAAGATACATTTTATAAATTATTTTTGCTAAGTAGCTTTGCTTTATTAATGTGTTAATGCCATGAAAAACAGAAATAGTTTGATTTAATTGTTTGCCATATTAATGATCTATCTTCTGCATTTTTTTGTGTCCTCTAGTATCCCAATCTTCGGACTTAACCTTAATTCAAAAAAGTTGGGGTTGAGATGGCAAATTGGTCTCCGAGTGGATCGAAGACACGACAGCTCATGTGATTTGAGCAGCGCCGCATCTAGCCGAAGGTCGTGGGTTCGAATCACGCTCGTGATACTGACTTTTATAGCTTAACCAATACCTTAAATAATTTAAAGATTAATTAATTGAAAATAATTTATTTGGTCAATCGGCCTTAAGTTATATAAAAGCTCTAAATAAATTTTAAAAGAAAACAACTGCTAAAGTTCGGACGGGTACCAATTTTTACCGCAAATAAATGGTACGTGAGGAAAGCTAAAATAACAAAGGATGAGACGGGTTGGAGAAGTTTTATGTTTATTTGCTCTGGGAAAAAAGTTTTCCGAAGTTCATTCTGCGTGCCGAGGAGCCGAAAGAAGTCTAATTTGAAGGAACAGGCAGCGTCAACCCACGCATAACAAACAGAAGGCGTCTTCGTTTTCCGGAAGACTCGAAAATTAATTGACTGATCATGACAAGGTGAAAGAGATCCATCTTTCTTCCGAGGGCTGAGGTGACCCACTTTAACTTCTTCCGACAGTTCTGAGAGTCTTTAAAAAAACAAAAGACAAATCCTCAAGGACTCTTTATGCGGCCTTTTTTTTAATCAGCCGAATGATTTATGCGAAGTCGCCGAGAAAATAAGCAACTAGGCATTCAATATTTCGGCAAAGTTTTTTTAGGTCAAAAAGTTGAGTTGCTTTCATATATTGAGAGGAAAAAGTTAATCAATTTATCCGATAAGATCGTAAGTTATCCGAACCTCTTTCTATATTTCCCCCCGCTGTAATTCTTTCTCAGAAGCAGCAATATTAGCAGAATGGTCGTAAGAATTTATGCCCGTGGGCACAATGAATTTCTCCATTTTATGAAAACAACTTTTCCCAATGATCATTCAACTTCTTTAATTTATTATTACTCAATTAAACAGAAAGATTTTGGATTTTTTAAACAAGATTAGTGTAAAAAAGTTCGTGTTATCGTTGAGGTTGATTGAATTGGATACAAGATGGGCATTTGGTCGTAAAAGATCGTAAACTACTTCGCAAAGCTTACGATTAATCTATTAATCTCCTTTTCAGTAGTTGAAAGCTTGGCAAAGTCGGTCCGGTCTGTTTAATTTGACCCCAAAAGCTTACAGGGGTCACTTCTTGCGGTCAATATTACCACACTCAACGATCGTCCGCTATTATCTCCACATACAGTCGTAATGCTAGTTAAATATTATTAAGCAACAATTTAGTCCGACTACATCAGAAGTGGTCTTGCCCTTGGGTAAACATTTCGGAGAGAAGAATTAAGAGAGTAAATAAAGTAAAAGTCAGGGTTATTTTATATGCAAACAAAGTTTCGAAACTGAGAAATGTTTCTGAGATATTTTGCGAATGTTTAAATTTTATTCTTTAGCATAAACCGGTTCGAACTTAGTACAAAAAAAAATGGTTCGTTGTTTAATTTGACAAGTTGTAAATTAATAATTATTCAGAAATCGTGAGATGCGGTCTTGTGTGATGCAGGTTTCAGAAAAACATTTTCTTTTCAAACATTGTGCATTGTATAAATTCACTTTTCCACATCCTAAATGTATATGTTAAATGTAAACAATGTTTGTAATGGGAGCTATCCCCAAGTTGAAGTGGGCCTAAGTAACTAAAAAAATTGATTTGATTATATTTCCTTTCGAAATGAAAAACTCTTTTATCATAACACCGTCTCTATACTTCGCAAATATTCAGTTTTTATTTACTAACAACTGTTTTCGTTATAAATCTACTCGTAGCTCTTGAACTATTCATTTTTTGTGGGAAAATCATTGAACAGAGCATTAAATTTCCTTTCAGAAGGCATACTTCTAGAACTTATTATTTTTTTTTTTTGGTAAAAAACAAAAACTAAATCTTTCAAAAACTGCTGAATTTATAATTTGAAGGAAAAAACTAAAATTGCAACCTCGTTGAAAAAATTCAAGGTTGAGCTTGGAAAATATAAAAACTTCTTTTAATGAGCTTTCTAGTGATTTACCCATTTATTTAATTACATCGAAACAAAATGCAAAAATTCAGTGCTAAATTGGGAAAAAGTAGTGACGGTGTGAAAAGGGGGAATGGGGTTAATACAGTAATTCAACTTTTTGTCCTGGGCAAACTTTAATTACAATTATTTCTCAACATTCTTTAAAAAAAAGCACAAAAATAAAGAAAAATGAAACAAAACATAAAAAAAGAGACAATAAACATAGCTAACAACATTTATTTAGAAATCGTGAGATGCGGTCTGGTGTGATGTAGGTTTCAGAAAAACATTTTCTTTATCGTGCCAACGTTTCGATCTTTATTGAGATCATCTTCAGGGCCTGGGATTCACAAACATTGTTTAAATTTAACGAAACCGTGGAATGAAAGTCAAGGTTCTTTAGGTATGTAGAATATATAAAATATATTTTTTTGCATTGTATAAATTCACTTTTTCCACATCCTGCATGCTTTTGTTAAATTTAAACAATTTTTATAAATCCCAGGTCCTGAAGATGATCTCAATAAAGATCGAAACGTTGGCACGACAAAGAAAATGTTTTTCTGAAACCTGCATCACGCTAGACCGCATCTCACGATTTCTGAATAATTAATAATTTGTGTCAAATTTTATGCTGATTACCGAGAATTATATTATTGCCTTTGTTGATGTTCTACTGTTCTTTCTCCCAACCTCGATCCCACCGAAACCCCAAAAATTTTCTGTGCTAGATATGTGGTTAAAAAATTCAATGAGTAGGAAGACAAATTTGTGACTCTTTGTCAAATTACTGTATATTCTCACTATTTTATCGAACTTAGACACTTTTAAGGAAATTACCATACGTTTTCATGAGGTTGTTTGATTGAATTATTATTAACCAATAAACGAATGATTATACAGCACAATGAACCCAATATGGACTTATCCCAAATAAAAAAAATATCCTTTTTAGAAAATAGTCTGCTGCATATTTCTATATACCTAAATAACCTTGACTTTCATTCCACGTTTTCGTCCACGATATTCATCGAACTACACTGCACATAAAACAAAACAAAAAACCGATCCTGGTCGAAAAAATGGCCAACTTTGGAAATGCATGTTTTCTCAGCATTTGAAATCATAGACATTCAATGATCGGTTGTTTTTCCATGTGCACGTAAAAATCACCATGTTTTTGACCAATTGAAAGATTAATAAAATTTCCTATCGATTGCTATAGGGCGGCGCTCAAGACGATTTCCTGGCTCCACGGCTCAATCTGAAGTTTTCGTAAAAAGTGACAATGTTTGATATGTTCTTGAATTTTTGAATTTACTTTTGAAAGACTGAAACAAGGAAAACTTAAAAAAACCGTCTTGTTCAATGTAAAATATTCTAAAAAATGAGACTTAGCGGAGGTCTGAGACTTAAATGGCTGAGAAAAAATTCCTTTCCAAAGTTGGCCGTTTTGTCGTGCAAAAACCAGGTGATTTTTAATGGGCAGAGACGACTGAAGAACAATGGCCTAAACATATTTTGACTAGTATCAACTATTAGGTGGCCTTTTTTTAAATTGTATCAATCAGAAGGTCTTTTGTTCACTTCGATTTTCCGATGACCCGCAGATAATGGACTGTTCAACCTCAACGTTCGAGTTCACAAACGTCAAGAGGACAAAAACGTGCCAGCTTCGGAAAAGCCAGTTTCACCGAGATACGAGCCCATTGAAACGTGTTGGGCTTGTCAAAACGCCGGTTAAAAACAAGGATGATGTCCTGAGATAATGTATGAAGGAGCGCTGTTCGAGAACGGCATTGTTCTCGAGAGGGAAGAGATAAGACTGACGTGCCGCATAGGACACTCGATGCCTGAATGGGTACTATCGCGAACACCGAACACTGAACACTGAACACCCGCCGTGGCATTTTCGTGGAGGGCTTATCGCACGAACCGACGGACCGACGTTGACAACCAGGAAGAATCAATCAACCCCAGTATCACCTCTGGCTACCCGTTCCATGAAATTCGACAACTATTGTCTTACATATCGGGAATTTTCGATATGAGGTCATTGTTGCGTTTTCCCCTTTTTGTTTACACGTTTTTGTAACGCTCCCGGATGAAAGTACGCGTAACTATTATAACATTTAAATACGGTCAATATTCCATAGGTCATTCCATACTTAATGAAACGATTTCAAATTTGCATATTTGGTTGGAGATCAAATGTATGGTATGTTTGTAACAAAGTGTTTATTTGATTAATAAATAATAATGGCCTGCAGCAATATTAATATAATTCCAATTTCGTATAAGGAATAACCACAACCCACGGGTTTCAGGTTAACATAAACAATTACCTTTTTTTACGAATGCTGATTATGTACACGTCAGGAAATAATGGAATTACAAATTTTTCATAAAAATGCTAATTTTCTTATTATTGTCTGTTAACGCATTCCAAATTGGTCCCAACTGTAATTAATTTTGGTAAAAACAGGATAAATTCAATCTAACTTGACTACCAACAGTCATGCAAACTGGTGTAATCATCTTGCAGCTTTTTTTTAAATTCGTTTGTTTATTTACTGCAGTACCTTAAATATACAACAAGCAAAACTACAACTACAGTGCATGCATACAAAGTACTCAAAAGGAGGTGTAAAGGTCGACTCACACACATCAGCGACCTGACGGCCTTTATTCCCGTCCACTGTGATCAGACAAGGGCTTTCTATTCATATTGGTCAGTATTTCATCCGTGCCTTGAAGTAGGCTTGAGTGGACAAAATGGCAATGTTATCAGATGACGAACTTTTTATTATCGCACTGATTTTGGATAAAGAAGAGGAGCCACAAGCGGGAAAACGACGGATGTGGGTCCAACAGGCATGGAACAAGAGACGGACAGAACGGGAATTTTCTACATTTTACAAAGAATTTGTGAATAATGGAGAAAAATTTTGCTTGCTGTGTACCTTAATACTTAAACTTCTTAAAACATTAAGGAATACGATATACGCACGTATAATACGTTACTTACCAAGTGGATTCAAGGAGAGAAAGTCGAACACTACAAAATTTACATTTACAGATTTACAGGGAGGGAACGCGACGACAGATGCATTTCGTGTACGAGGCAGGACAGCTCCCGTGGTTATTATTTTTGAACCTATTTTCCTCCAGAGGGTATTCTTGAAATCTGAGTATACGTATTTTGAATTTGCCTGATCAAACAACACAGGATTATTTCACGCCTACTTAACGAGTTTTTCGTCAGTGATGTTGTACGGCTGTGAAAACTGTAAAATATCGTCAACGAAATGCGACGATCACGGTCCGGTGACGATGACAGCACTGTCGGCACGGCCACGGTCGCGCGCCGGGCTATTGTGAACAAAGGGATTCAGTTTCCAAGAAGAATATTTTCAAACCCGCCGGTGGAACAAAATGCCGGTCACGGCACTGTGACGTTACTGATGGGGGTGAATTGTCCTTAGTGGGACCATTCAGCCAAGGGAGCCGGTTTTTCCTCGTTCTAATATGACCGGCCATCTCGTTTGTCCAAATGTCGATAATTTTTTATACATAAATGCAGTGCCGCGTTCTACGCACTTACGTGCCTCGTATAATACAGGATTAAGCTTTATTCGGGCGATAAAGACAAATTCTTGGTTGACCGCAGGGGCAATTTCGTTAACAATTCCAGCCGAGATTTGCCAGTTCGTTGGCCCCCCTAAAAGAGATTTAATGATGTTTGTCGTTTAAAGAGGAACAAATTGTTCCTTTCTCTTATTAAACATAAACACAGCCATTGCGCCGCCGTAATTATCATGTAAAACACCCCCTGCATTAATATAACTAGGATATAACAGTCCAATTTTTTCGTTTAATCTAAAAAGCTATTACTAAACTAATGAATAAAATTGTTTAAAATCGAATCAGTCTTTTACATCTTCTTAAAATTCTCTCTGGTGTTTTATTAAACAAAAACTATAAATTAAAATTTTTACATTGCTTGTTAACTACATCATAACAAATAAAATGTTCTGACGTAAAGAACATTCGGATATCTCTGACGAAATCGTTTTACGTAAGATCTAGATACACCGGATAAAATTTAAATCTTTTTTCGCCTGGGACATTGTTTCTGTTCGTGAACCGCCCCTTTACATACTGCTGATTTCTCTAGATTAAAACACAACATTCATATTTGGAAGATTACCGAGGTACTCAATATTCCGTCAGAAACACCTCCTCACCCACATCAACACACACCCCTATCCTAACGACTAAAATGTGGCGGACCGTTCGTATTCCGACGAACGCCGGACTCATTCATACTACACTATAGACAATCTCCATTCTCGCTAATAAATCCATTCATCCACCAAGCACATTAGCTGTACAATTAGAAACAATTGGTGTGACTTCCGCGGTATTTCAAATTCCATCAATCGACCCTCATTCATTTTTCACTAAAATTGCGTACTGTGGAGGTAATGGATATTACGTCGAGCAGCCTGTTCTCATTGACATTAAATTATTCGATATGAGTTTACTGCTCTCAGATAATTAAATAATTTCTCTATGAGTAACTATTAGGTTTCAGAGTTGCTCGCTGTTTGGAGGGTAAGTCACACCTTTCTCGGTACGCTCTTAGCATGTTGCATTCTTCTGAAAGGTGCATCATTGTCACCAGATCTCAGTTCAGTGGGCAGCGTTTGCATCTTCCCCCTGTACGAGAGAAGGGTGTGATCTATCCTCAACCTTGTCGGTATTATTTTATCTCGCTTCTATGAGTTCTCCTCGGGCTATGGCGTCAACGTTTACTTGTATTATTTTTCATCTCGTTCCAGGTAGCATGCCATTCATAGTAGATTAAATCCCTCATTTTCGTGTTCAAATCCGTCGGGCTGATCGGGATCTCCGGATCGGACCTCCTGGTCTACGCTTTCGTTACGGCTCACATGCGGTCTTCCCAATATGTGAATGCCATCTTAATTTAGCCTACTTGTTATCCGCATACTGAAGGGCTACATCTTTCATCTCGAGAAGAGGGTCCGCACTCTCCCTCCTCAATCTACAAAATTGAATAAGTATGAACTTCATTTTCGCCCTCGAGAAGCGGAATCCTAAGTCCTTAGCATCTGTGGCAACCGTATCAATGGTAAATAAATAAATAATAAAAACAGAAAAAAATGAAAAGTCCAAATTAAATGGAAACGTAAAATTGAAGATCAAAATTTATTTACCAGAGGTGTATGTATTGGTTAATAGTTGTTATTGGAAATTGAAGAACACTCAATATTTTATGAATTTTTCATAAAATTGTAAATTATTCTCATTCGAAGTCGCTATTAGATCGTTAAGCATATTTTTAATAAACTTTGTATTATACAAAACCAGTGTAAAATCATAAAGATAATATGTGGCGAGTAGTGACCGTTAGTCGATAATTATTCAGAAATCGTGAGATGCGGTCTGATGTGATGTAGGTTTCAGAAAATCATTTTCTTTAACTTTTTTCCACATCCTACATGTATTTGTTAAATTTAAACAATGTTTGTAAATCCCAGGCCTGAAGATGATCTCAATAAAGATCGAAACGTTGGCACGATAAAGAAAATGTTTTTCTGAAACCTACATCACACCTGAAACCGCATCTCACGATTTCTGAATAATCATAAAGGTAATGTATGTACCATATGATGTACGAAATATTTTCAATCAAAAATACATCTTGATTATGATTTAAGGAAGTACTTACTAATTTGGTTCCTATTGAAGCGATGTACCTTTGTCAAAGTACATACGTTGAATATTTAAAATATATTAATTATCTAATTGCTAGTGAGTCAGGGACAAAAGCAGGGGAAAGCAAGTATCAGAATTATCACTATTGGTACATCACCCCCGCAGACTCCAAGTGAAAATCTCACTGTATAAAATAACAGATGTGCTTTGTTTTTTCTTAACCGACGGTCATCGATGACAAACATTCGGGTTTTGGCAGTTCATAAACAATTAGAACCGAATAGGATTGTTCTTGACTTATTGTCGGCCTCTGTGTAAAGTGGGCCGAATCAATAGCAGGCGAATAAACGGCGACTTATCAATATTTCAAGTTTCTGGGACGAAAATTTCGAAGGAGATGGTAATCTATTCGATTCGCCCTTTCGGCTCTCTTTAATGATGCAGAAACCGGAACAACCAAGGAGGCCGGAAAATCATTGTCAAAGTTAACCTAGATCTCGAAAAAAAATCAAATAAAATAACGGCCAAGTTATGTACATATTTTTTAACATGCATCCAAATACTAAACAAAGGACTTCATTTTATACTTTGTTACATACTTTCGAGAATAGATTTCAAGTTGACTCTTTTTATGTCGATATATATTAAGCTTTTGACTGAAAAAAGTTGAGATTTTTTAGGTGGGAAACCCTCTTCTCGGTTGGTTGGCATCTTATCTCAATGGTAGATCGTTCTCAGTATCTTTCAATGTGGCTGCCTCAGAAAGAAACGAAATTACTTCTGGTGTTCCGCAGCGCTCCCACCTTGGCCCGATTTTATTTCTGATGCTTTTCAATGATGTTGCACATGCCTTTAAGTTTACTGAGTTTGGCTGTTGGATGATGACATCAACATTTTTAAATCTTGTTGACGACCCACTGGTACTTCAAGAGGACATAAGACTCCATTGCATATTTGTTTTCCGCCAATCGTCTTTCCCTTAACCTAAGTAAATGCTAATTCATTCTCCAAGTTACGACACAATCCTTTCGCCCAGTACGCCACCAACAATATCAACGTTGAATTGTTGATGGTATGGATTACTTAGGATAGTAATGTAGTAATTTAATAGTACATTTAGCTCCGTCTGTATATGGATGCAATTATCCAAAAAGATTTGTTATGAGAAGGAGTGCTGAGTTTCTTAATCCGTGCTTTAAAGATCTTATCATTAGTTCCATCGCATTTGGAATATGCAGAGATTGTATGGACACTCTCTAACAAAAGTGACATCAGATGTCTAAAAACGATCCCTCCAGGTGTACTGGTCATGAATCGGATGATGACTATACATCCCTCCAACTACTCCTACAAACTCGGACTCACTTGAGCCTCGAAGTTAAATTAGCTTCATATCGTTCAGTTGGAAGGTGTTCAACAGGTCGATCGACATTCTTCATCTCGACGCTCCGGTTAAGGGTCCGTCACCGTACTCTGAGGAATAGCCAACTTTTCCATGGATTTTTGCCAGACGTCTTAAAGCTTGAATGGTCCAAAATTGCTCGCATTTGGAATAACACTACCTCATTGACTGATGGTTTATACGATGGCCTCAGGTCGTTAATCAGAAAATACAAATCGGTGTTGTGTTCCTAAATGTACAACTTTTTGTTTACTTTTCCCTTTTTTACATTTAAATACATTTTTAATTGTTCTGCCTTGGTCGTCTATGTACGTTTGAGCTGTAAGGAATGAAAATAAAAATAAATGTAAGAAAAGCTTGTTTCTTGGATCAAAGTGTTTACGTTTTTCCCAAGTTGAATTGGCCACGCACAAATATAAATATTTCATAGCTTGAAATAACAGAAATGATGCAAATTTAGAGGGTGACAATTGTTCGGGGTTTTTGTTTGGAATGTTTTTTGCTTCCGTAGAATAATAATAAATAGAGACATCTGGACTATGAGGGCGAATGTAATTTTTCCCCGTGGACGGGTCCGGTTGTTTAATAATTAAGCCAGAACGTGTTTTCCCCTATGTCACGAATGGTTGATTTACGGCGGCAAACCCGGACGCGGTGCAAAAACTTGTACCACCCACAACTTGCCAAGGGTGGCCAACACTTAAAATATTGCGAAAATGAACTGGCCAACACGTTTTGATTGTTTAACACATTTATTTACCGCCTACTTATTAAATCAACAGGGCTGTTTGAACAATATTTATTACAAACAATTATATTCATGGTTCTAAAATAGACGATTGGGGCCGCGGTAGCCGAGTGGTTAGCGTGAGAGACTCTCGGCTCATAGATCCCGCGGTCATGGGTTCGATTCCCACCGTCGCCTCTGGCCTTTTTTTCACGGTACCCTTCCCCCCCAAAACGAATACGCATAATAACATTGTCTTTGGCTAATATGCTCAAAACATAAAGCCATTAAAAAAAAAAAAAAAAAAAGACGATTAAGGATGATCAATGCCTTCATAACTACTTTCACGCATTAATTATATTTTAAACGTATTTATATTTTTAAAGTATATTTAAAATGTACTTTGCAAATTAATTAAAAAACGACTTACATATTTTATAAACAATTATAAAATAAAAACATCACGATGGATTAGAACAATTCAAAATTTCTATGAAATCGTTTCATATCGCAGTTTTGGCTCTATCCCACTATTATGATTTTACTAGGGTTCACAACAGCAAGGTCGTAACAAACCTCCGGGAGTCGGTGTTTTTGAAAAAAGCCCATTTGTAAGTATGTCAAGTTTGATGGCACGGCCGCTGGATTCGTACCCGGGACCTATACATTATAGAGATGAGCGCCACCGACGCCCCCTCTATCTAATTATTTTTTTAAATATTTTTTTACGAGGGTTTGCAACAGCACAGGTCATATAAACCCTCAGGGTGCCGGTGTTTTTGAAAAAAAAGCCCATTTGTAAGTATGTCAAATTCGAATACAGGGCCGCTGGATTCGAACTTGGGACCTTTACCTTACAGTGATGAGCCCCTTATCAACGTCTAAACCGTTGCGGCCACCGACACCTCCTCTCTATCTCATTATTATTTGAGATAAAATGGAAAATAATTCTGAGATTTATTCTATATATATATAGTGGTGATCTATATATATAATATATATATAATAATATAATATTATATATATTAATATAATATATATATAGGGTGGTGATCAACTTAAAGTTTGGTCGTTTCCGGGCATTTTCGTCTGTAAAACCTATCGAGTTGCTCCTTCCAGTTGCGGTCCTTTTGGAATTTTTTTTTTCAATTGACAAAAGTAACGTACAAAGCGACACTAAAAATACCAACTAAAGATGGCTAAATGTCGAAACTCGTCTCACAGAACAAAACAACAAAAGGAGGCGTTTTGGACAAGCAGCGGAATTGAATTTGACATCTGTGCAAAACGGTGTTGGGCAAGGTAATTAAGTTAATTCTGTTAGGTCGTGTTAAATCGAGAAAACTGATGGCGTAAACTTGTAAGAATTGGCTAGTTAACATTGCTCGATCTAAAAGGGTAGGGTGAATGCAAGATGTTAAGTCAAAGATGTAGTCACATTGCTAGCCGTTAGGGCGTAGGTAACCAACATGGCAGCCATAAATTTAACAGCTGTTTTTTTGTTACACGTATTTGTATTGTCAAATTCGCACTAACTAAATCAGACCAACACATTTTGTTAATTTCTGACCTATCCTTATACTCTCATTCATAGTAGATACATCCCTTTCCTATATGCTATGTCGGCATGAATTGAAGCGTCATTTGTTAGTATTTTTCGAGTGCATAGATAGCATTTCGAATGAAAGAGTTGATTAATTTTGCTTTTTTATTAACTGCTGACACTTTACAATTTAACACAAAATAAAACTTTAACAAACAACTAGCCTTCAAGGACTGTTACAGCTTTATTTTTCGTTGTACCAATCTCTCAGCATTGCGGAAAAATTAACGTTTAACATGCTAAAAAAGTAAGGGGGTGGTCAAGATCTTACCGGACATTTCGCTATGCGAGTTAACTCGAGTTAACACGAGTTAACATATGCACCATTCACAACTACCGAAAAGTTAATTAAACTTCTGCCCTGTTGTTCTTTAAAATAATTTCTTTTATTTATTCTGTAATTTTTTCTATATTTAAGTGTGCTTACCGAACAGTACTCTAACAGCCTTGCTTTAAGTCTGGAAATATTATTGTGGGGGGCATGTAGATGAACACCAAAGATGAAGACCACCGTTAGCATTCGCTCATACAACCCCTAAGGAGGGCGTCATTACATATCCACCGATCCAACTATTCTTTAGTCGTCTTTTTGAGCTGTTTTTCAATTTTCCCTTCTTCAGTGTTGAAGCAACTATGAAAAGTCAAATTGTTACCCAAAATAATATAGTCACATACGCCATGTCATTTTCGCGTCTACAACGACAGTTAGGAACAACTGAAGAAAAAATGAAGAAACTGAACTTTGGTTTCACACACTCAATTTATTTCATAGCTCCATTTATTCTTTCTACATTCCGGCTAACTGTCTGATATGATAAGTTGAGCGAGGACAGGCAGTTAGCGCGTCCTATCAGGCGAGATCCGGCTTCTTTTGCAGAAACCACGACCGCCGGATAGTCTCAGGTCTACATGTGGGCTGAAAAAATTCAACTGTCCAGCATATTTGAAAGCAGAGGCCATCGGTTTTACCCGACAACTGTCTTGATAAATTTAGAGAAAAAATATACATATGATAAAACTTAGATAATCTAGTGCGAAGGAAAAAATTCGTTCAACAGTTTTATCAACACTCGTTACAACCGTATTTTAACCGAATGCTGTTTGAATAGAGTAATATTGCTGATGCCAATTGGTACAACATCGAATGTCCGTCTGTATACATATTACATGTAAATTTGAATTAAACAATATACATATTTTATTCTTTCTATCCCTTGCCCGTTCCTCCGGCTCATGGAATATTCATCGGCCGCTACCCTCATGCTACGCCGTTTATTGCCATAATGTTACCTCGGGGAGGGCTTCCGCTTCCCATTAAAAGCTCCCGTTTTCCAAAAGACTATTAACACGTCCGTCCGAATTCCGAGGTGGATTAAAAGGGGGAAAAATATTAACGGATGAAAAACGACAACAGGACTCGATTGACTTTCGCCCCTTTTGTCTTGGAAATGGATTCAAATTGAGCAAGCGATTCCACGGACGTCTCCGACCATTTATTCGTTTCTTAACCGAAGGCAATTTACAAGAGAAATCAATCTTTTTTAATAGAGTTCAACAAGTGGCATACCCTCATCGAGTTGTTAAATCGACTGGTGATGTAGTAGAAGATAAAAACAAATTGGAAACCGACCAAATTAACTTGCGCTGATCATTTCGACTCCAGAGAACATGGCGTACATACATTAAGATTCAATGTCTACTTGTAAATATAGTAATAATTTCACACTTTGTTTCCTACACATTAAATATTTTAATTTATGTCTTAAGTTTTAATTATACAGTGAAACATTGATGACTATTCATGAGATGTTCATAAAATGGAAAATAATTTGTGCAGTTTGAACTAGGTCTTCCCAAACTGTGGTCCGCGTACCCTTGGGATACGTCAACCCTAACTAGGGGTTCGCGGCAACTTCGAGAAAAGTTAATAATTAAAAAATAAACGTAGAATGAATAAATAAAATTAAAAAACTAATAACAATGAGTACTAAAAACGAAAGTTCTGTATTTTTATTAACTCATTCTACGTTTAGCTTTGCAC
Organism: Cimex lectularius; assembly: GCF_000648675.2. NCBI lineage: Eukaryota > Metazoa > Arthropoda > Insecta > Hemiptera > Cimicidae > Cimex > Cimex lectularius. The sequence continues at coordinate 96,057 of NW_019392850.1, forward strand.
ACGTGGGCAAAAAAGGTAAAGCAAATGAGGCGGAGGGAGAGACTGGTCGGTCGATTGGTTTCCAAGGAATCTCATTGCTGACACTGGGATCCTTTATTACCGTGTACTGCTGCTTCTGGAGCACTCTGGATTTTTTAATGTTAAATATAAAAGGCCGTTGTTTCTCGAAAATGTAATTCTAGTTCACATTTATCTTGCAAGTGCACTACCTATTTGTGTTATTTACGGAGGAAGCATGCAGTTTCTCTATCAGCTCACAGCCAGGAAAGCGATGATGAGGCGCCAGACAACCTTCTGATGAGGACATGACGACCGAATGAAGGAGACCCTTCAGATGAAGCACCTCAGCAGTATACAGCATGCTCAAGTTCTTCACCTCTCCTAATAGATGCAGGTAAAACAGCCAGTGGAAGTGGATTATCTAAAAAGTCTAAGTACCACGATAGATACTTAGATTATAGAAGCTGATGAGGGTAAAGCTCAGTGTGTGATTTGCGCTAAAGTCCTTCCCAACAGTTCAATGGTTCAGTTAAATTGAATCGTTATATTGAGGGTACACGCCTAAAATATAAAAAGAAACACTAATTTTTAACAGTCTGCTCAAATTATTAATTATATTAAGTTATGGACATTGAACTCAAAACTACTCACAATAATGGGATGATATGGGAAGCCTTCATAATTCCCTGGTTCCCCATACAGAAATGAGGTGGCTGTCTTGCGGGCAATTGGCGGGAACTTAGAGAAGAGCTGTCTTCTTCCTGTGACCTTCGCATGAAACTATGACGCTATGATTATGCTGGAAAGTCCCTCGAATACGTGAGTAGTGGCGGATGGAAACGGGTAGTGAATCGGTTGCTCCTACTCGAGTATGCTTTGCACATAGGTATAGGCTGAGCTCGATAGGAGGCTTTTACCGTAGGCGGTACTCCTCTAGTGGGTGGTTAGAAATTCCACTTTAAACGAAACCGGGGCCGGAGCGGATCCGGTAGTTTCGACGCAAAAGAAGCCCTAATACTCTGGGAGATAGAGTCGCCTTCTCTATTTAGGGAGTGCCGGGAAACCGGGTTGATGTATTTCGGCTTGTGAGCCCTTTGCGCGCGGCATACGGTTCGAGGCACAATGCGGGCCCGACCACTCGGAATGGTTTTCTTGGCCCCTCGGGGCTGAGCTGCCTCTACGCCAATGCAGCGGCAGTAACACTATTCTATCGTAGGTGGAAGTGCGTCTTGAGAATGAAAACGTCCGATAAGGCCGAATAGGCTAGGTGCGGACGTTAAAGATCCTCATTGTCCTTTTTAGGGCGACCGAGTATACGGGAATGTGCTTTCTTGCAGGAAAGCTCTTTAACGATTGCAGGAATTACATTCTGAAGTCTTATCTCTGTTGAAGGACCACAATCTCAAATAGGCCAACATTTTAAATGATGAGAAAAGGCAATGAATACTGTCATATTTATCAGATATTTTTATGAAAATGAGAGAGATGAGTCTTTCTTTGCAAGGGAAGAGTATCACTACTTTCGATTTTTAAGAAACCCGAAAATAGCAGTTTTAACATTAATTAAGCATTATAATTTTATCGAAATTTATTATTGACCTGATACAATTAATGCGTTATGATTATCAATATTTTAAAATGTTGCAATGTCTATTTAGGTGCAGTTCAATTCGAAAAGTTGTTTAAAAACAAGGCATATACATAGTCAAAGGCTTCCCATCTTTCTAATCTTTCCATAATAACATACAGATGGAGAGAAGAGAGAGTGCGAGATTGAGAGAGAGAAAGAGAGAGAGAGAGAGAGAGTGAGAAGGAGGGAGAGAAAGAAAGAGAGATAGATAAATAGATAGATAGAGAGAGAGGGGGTGGGAGAGAAAGAAAGAAAGATATAGAGAGGGGGAGGGAGAGAGCGAGAGAGAGGGTGGGAGTGGGAAGGAGGGAGAAAAAGAAAGAGAGAGAGAGGGGTGGAGCGGGAAGGAGGGAGAGAAAGAAAGAGAGATAGATAAATAAATAGATAGAGGGAGAGGGGGTGGGAGTGCGAGGGAGGGAGAGAGAGAAAGAAAGAGAGAGAGGGAGAGGGGGGAGAGAAAGAAAGAATGTATGAATGTAAGACTATGTGGAATACAAGGAAATTTGGAACAAGGAAAACTCATTACGTTAAGCTAATAAGTTACGAATAATCGAATGAAACGTCTAATTATTACTTATTCGAATTTTATAGATTACAATGTACAGGAAGGAATAATCCAAAAGTACACAAATGAACTTTTCAACAAACGTCAGATTTCTAAATATTCCCAAATAAGCCGGAGTTCCTAAAGTCAGGACGTCACAACAATATGGTAATCAAAACCGGAGAAACTTCATTGTCGTACCACTGCCGGGCCGCCACTTTCCTCATTTTCAACTTAACACATTTTTACACTTGTTAATTCAACAAGAACGGGAAAAAACACCGTTTCAGCAGATTTTTTCCCCTTCCGACCCTCGTACGGGAACATAAAAAGAGTGATGGCTATATAACAACGGGCTGCGTACTCCCCCCTTAGTCAAGATTACGCCGCCACCCCAACGATTAACCGCGTTGTACTTGTTGCGCTCATTCCGAGTACAACCACTGTCGCAATGCTTAAAAAATCATATAAACGAAGATAGACTTAGAATAAAGCCGCCTGAGAAGAAAAATTCTAAGTAACTTTACTTGGATCACAGGCCAGACTGGGGGACATTTTAAGTAATCAAGGCAAATTTTGCTATTATTATAGCTTTTGGTCCACATATCATTTATCGTCGTTTTGACCATCTCGGACCCCTCTTCTTGAGTGTCTCGAATTCCTTTGATCAAAGGATGATCAAAAAGGCTTAGGTTTCTGTCACGCCATTTTCCTTTTATTAATGGCAGTCGTTGGTTCGTTTCCCTTGATAATCAGTAACCACATCCTTGGTCTACTTCTAGAAGTTTCTCTTGGTGTCATTTTATTTGTACAAATATAAAGACGAATACTGTCATTTTTTTAATTGATCGTTTTCTTAGATTGCGCATATTTATTTATCTTGATGTAGGAATAAAAAAAATTGATTGTTGCACGCAATTTCATATCCAGATTCGTTAAAAATAGTGTCACAGATATAATACATATTTTTTTCTCGGTCAAAATTCATTTATAATTATTCTGTTGTAGCCAATTAAGGCATACATATTACTACCCGTGTGAACACATGCCATGACGAAATTATCAGTCCTTGAAGTCACAGTGCAGAACACAACATATTGTCTCGACCTATAATGGGGGAAGAACAAAAACTAATAAACTGCAGTAGTAGACAAGGATTAAAAGCCATTCGAACTTTTTCTTCCTATTCGGAAACTTACAGCCGGGTACCACACAAACCCGTAAAATCTAGCAAACGGCAGCTCATTAATCTGCGGAATGGGTGGTCTACACAAATATCCACTCATGGCCGTTCCTCGATCCGACAACTTCCAATAGAGAATGTTTCAGGAGCTGGCCGGTAAATATTCAGAGGAAGAACTGTGTTAGAGGTCTAAAAGGAGATTTTTTCTGACCCGAGGTGCTAGTGTTTTACTACACAAGTGCTACCTGCTTCGACTGTAATGCCCGCATTGCTATTCAGTAAATGCTCCCTTTTTTAACAAAGGGAAAACGGATTTTCTTGTTTGGTCCAGCCCATGAATAATTAATCTGAAAACAGGGGCATTGTATTTAAAATGGTTTCTTTTTCGTACATTGAAGGCGATTGTTTCCGACCTTGCATGCATTACGAAAACGATTTTATTTGTCAGGAATTTAAATTTTTTAGCTCTCGAAATTAATTGCCATGATACCTTGAATTTATTGAATCTATCATGATTCATTCGAGTAAAACAAATTGTGTTAATATTTTTTAGTCGTTTCAAATTTTTATCTTTTTTGGAGCAAAATTATACAGGGTACCTCAGGCCCAGTTCAACTTCAAAATTCCAAATCCGACCCTATACATCCTGACACATCATTTTAAAGGATTTTTGCGTTGGAAATAATGGAGTCCCGTCTCAACCGCTGAGAAAGTGATAGATAATTTCTTATGGAAGATTTCATAGCTATATCTTGAGTATCTTGAAGACTTAACTTTTGAAGTTAAGCAGGATTATTCTCGATCAAAATTTTTAAATCTCGAGTATTCTGAAGACTTAACTTTTGAAGTCAACCAAGATTATTCTCGATCAAAATTTAATAAATTGAAATGGTCCAAAAGTTAAGCTTTACCGTACAAAAATTAATTAAAATTTGCCAAGAAATCCAATTAGATCTTGCGGAAAACCAGAGGTTCCAGGAAATTGTAAGGGGGGTATGGCAAAAACTGCGATACTCACTCTTTACGAGAGTTAGAAAAATAAAACTTTTCGCAAAAAATTCAACCCACATCATATAGGTTTATAAGGTTAAATCTTGCCAAAGTTTCCCGATCTCCTCCAGCTACTGATATGTAAGAGTTGATGATGGGTGTTGGTCTGCGAGTAGATGAACTTATGCTGAACGACATAGGGTCACTTATTGGGTGGGGAATACTGACCCAATAAATAACTATGTTCATCATGAACTAGATGGAAGCCAATTGTTTATTTCCAATTTGCCACAAGGAATCGTAATCATATTATACATAAGGATTCGCCGGTATCTCGTTTTATCTGTTCTTCCCAACCACAAAGGACTGATTGAGCATCCCCGCCATGAAAGAACACACCCGATGCAACGCCATGCGACGCAACCCGACGCAAATCCAATGTCCATTTTTTCATAAGGTTGTATTACCTCTGTGCACATCTGCCCGATGCTATGCTATGCTACCCTACTCTACGCTCTGCGATCCCCACTGTCCAGATTTTCGTCGGGTCGCATCGAGTACAGTCGAAGACAAAGAACCGGGCACTCATATTTTTATTCAAACTACATGTATTGTTGCCGTAATATTAATTACAAGGTATGTATTTTAATATAAACCAAATTAACAAGATCAAAAATTCATTAGTTTTTATTTTTTTTAAAAATTCAATGGTTTGGTAGAAAATTGATCAAAACACCGGAATACCATTTTTTGATATAATGAATTTAACTAACAATTTATTACATGGTTTTACTCATAAAATTTAACTAACAATTTATGTCATGGTTTTGCTCATAAAATTACACCATCTTTGTCGAGTAGCTTCAGAAGAGGACACTCATATTTTTTGAAGTTTATTTCGAACTATGTATATGTAATTTTGTCGTTATATTAATTACAACATTCCTATTTTAATGTTAACCAAATTAAACGAAATCAAAAATTCATAAGTTTTTATAAAAATTATTTAATTATCATGGTTAGGCAGAAAATTTATCAAAACACCGGAATTACTTTATTTAAAACAATTATGTTTAACAAACAATTTATTACATGGTTGTGCTCATAAAATTTAACTAACAATTTATGTCATGGTTTTGCTCATAAATTTACACCATTTTTGTCGAGTAGCTTCAGAAGAGGACACTCATATTTTTTGTAGTTTATTTCGAACTATGTATATGTAATTTGTTAACCAAATTAAACGAAATCAAAAATTCATAAGTTTTTATAAAAATTATTTAATTATCATGGTTAGGCAGAAAATTTATCAAAACACCGGAATCACTTTATGTAAAACAATTAAGTTTAACTAACAATTTATTACATGGTTGTGCTCATAAAATTTAACTAACAATTTATTACGTATTATAAGTGACGTACGTGAAGTGCGCTTGACGTCGCATAGATGTGCACAACCTACAAAAAAGTGACAAGGCGTTGTGAAGCATCGGGTAGCGTAGCATGGCGTTGCATCGGGTAAGTGTGTTCCCGGCTTAACGGTTGATCATCCAACCGTCTGACCCATGATAAAAACTCTTACAGGTTAGAATGTAGTTGAATGATCTTGTTTTCTTAGAATTTGCTTCTAAAGTAATGAATGTATGTTACTAAGCTGTAGAATTTTATGAACAGTCGAAGACAAAAACCGGACACTCATACTTTTATTCAAACTACAGCGTAATTACAACATACTTATTTTAATATAAACCAAATTAACCTAGATCAAAAATCCATTATTTTTATTTAAAAAAAATTAATTGTAATGGTTTGGTAGACAATTGATCAAAACACCGAAAACCATTTTTTGATATAATGAATTTAACTAACAATTTATTACACGGTTTTACTCATACAATTTAACTAACAATTTATTTCATAGTTTTGCTCATAAAATTACACCATTTTGTAATGTCGGGTAGCATCAGAACAGGACACTCATATTTTTTGTAGTTTATTTCAAACTAAGTATATGAAATTTTGTCGTTATATTAATTACAACATGCTTATTTTAATGTAAACCAAATTAAACGAGATCAAAAATTTCTATTTTTTATAAAAATTATTAATTACGATGGTTAGGCAGAAAATTTATCCAAAGACGGGAATAACTTTACTTAAAACAATTACGTTTAACAAACAATTTATTACATGGTTGTGCTCATAAAATTTAACTAACAATTTATTACAAGGTTTGGCTCAAAATAGTGCATTGAGAACAAAAGAGGTGTTGCGATTGTGATAATGATTATTGTGTTACACGCTGTGTGACTGTACCTGGCATGCGCTTGACGTCGCATAGATGTGCACACCATACCAAAACGTGGCAAGGCGTCGGCTAGCATCCGGTTGCGTCGCATAGCGTTGCATCGGGTGTGTTTCCGGCTTCAGGCCGTGTTGAATCTAGGGAAGATTCCGTGGTTTTCGGGATATTAAATAAGAAGCCGAATTTTACCAAACGGGGTTTAAGTGTTCATATGCTTTTCATATACCCTCATATCTCCTTTGGTCAGCCTTAGTTGCAATGAGGAAAAACATCCCAGTTTTCCAAAAATGTTCTGGATTGGCATTTTGGCAAAGGGGTGATTAGACCCGATTAAACTGGAATAAAGAGGGTAGAGCATTAAATAGGAAGCGAGACCTTAATGAAGGCTCCATCTCACTCCATTACTCTCTGATACGGAAGGGAGGCCTTTTTCATTACACGTCCCACTTAGGTCTCAATACAATCTTCAGCGCGTTACCTGTAATTTAATCAAAAGCCCATTTTCCGAAAGCAAGGAAATTAAACAGAACATTTATTGCAGAATAAGTTTTACCATGATTGGAGCGCCGATAAGGTAATAACGTCAACCACGTGAACACGTTAGATAACTTGCCTAACAATTGCTCGTTCCTCAAGAAACTCCTCTTCCCATTGTCACCGCCGGATATTACATTTTCAAACCGCCTTTGTTGCCCCATCGGCCTGTATTCAAAGCCTGGCTCCGTCGAATCAAAAGACGACCATTTAGTTTAAAAATTAATATTAATTTTAAAAAGACAAAGCACTTGTTTGAATTTTGTTCACATGCATATCAAATCGTAAAAAGAAAAGTTCAGACTTACGTTTACGTTCAAAGGCCTTAGCGCTGCACTCACCTGAAAAAAAAAAAATAAAATCACGTTAAATACATTCTGTGGATGAGTTTATAAAGGCCTTATATGATAACATAAAAGTAACATTCATTTCTATTAATTGTATTAATTAATAAGCAACTATACATAAAAACTTTCAATTAATTAATCTTTATGTAAGGTATTGGTTGAGATAAAAAAAAGCAAGTGTCACGAGGGGGATTCGAACCCACGACCTAAAACTAAATACGCCGCTGCTCTACCACTTGAGCTATCGTGACTTCTATCCACTCGGACACCAACTTCCCACACTGACTTTTTAATCTCAACCAATATCTTACATAAAGATTAATTAATTGAAAGAGGTCATTTAAGGAGATTAAAGAGAGCTGGTCGGAGATGGTTGAGATGGGAAGTTGGTGTCCGAGTGGATCAAAGTCACGATTATTCCTGCAATAGTTCTCAGTCAGGTATTGCATGGTTTGTAGTGACCGACACTTGTTCCACATTGTGTTCACCGCTTCGGTCTTTTCGATGTTATTATTTTTACTGTGTTTTATTATGTATTAGGTATTACTTAATAAATTGTTTTTATCTAACCTTTTTTTTTAAAATAATTTGTAGTACAAGTACCTTAAAGTAGGTAATAAGTAACTGTGAGCAAGGTAATTTAAACAAAATTAAAACCAAGAGTGGAGAAAACACCCATTGGTATTACTACAATGTTACAATAATATTGTTTGTTCAATTGATACGTGTGTCATTATCACTTTCACTGTCTCACCAACATTTCCTAGGAGTTTTCTCGGCCATTGTCTTTTCAGTCGGCGGGGAGGGTTTGAGGGGATTCGTCGGGATGCGAGGTTTCTGATGTGTTGGTTTACGTTAGTTGGGAGGTTTTTATGAAATTTACGGTAACGGAAACGTATTTCATCTTGTACGAAAGGAATATGTAAATCTGTATGTGTAGTTTGGTTCGATACATAAAATGGAGCATCTAATATTTTTCGTAGTATTATAGACTGGGCAGTTTGAATGCGGTGGATATTGGAATGTTTGGCTGAACCCCACATTTCCAGTCCGTAAGTCCAAATCGGCTTTACTATGGTGTTGTAAAGCAGCCTATTATTTTTGAGAGGTAAATTAGAGCTTTTGTCAAGAAGTCGTGCAAGAACTCTAAATCGTGTCATAACCTCCTGACGTTTCAGTCTTGTGTGAGGATTCCACGTCAGGCGTTTGTGGATGTACAATCCGAGTTTTTTTTAAGTAGTACTTGTTTTCTAGTTTGTCCCCTTTCCTCCTTTGCTTGCCAATTGTGTAATGTTCATTGGGTATTTTATTTATAGGCGGCTTACCTTTTTTCCCGGGGTTATTTCGACTACGAGGTTAGACTACACCTAGATTCCCGGTGTTTTTGAAAACAATTTCAGGTGTGTGAGATCCAACCAGGGACCCTTCGCTTTGAGTACTTACACTAGTTTTAATACACACTGTATTGTCTGTCGCGTGTCGTATGCTTGCGTCGAACAGATGTGTACACCACACCAACATGCGACTAGGCGTCGGGTGGCAAGGGTCGTTTCGTAGCGTAGGGTGTGTTCCCAGCTAAGTCAAAAATGGGGCATCCCGTATACTAAACCCGCAAGACTTGTGAGTGTTGCAGAAGTGTTTCGCACCGCGCACGCTGTTAGGGCAGACTTACTAGCAACTTTACCATTAAGTAGCTCATAAATTAGTTCTGTACAATAAAAGTAAAAACAAACAAAATATAAATGAAACAAAGAGAAATAAATAGGACACACACACACACACACACAAACTGATCCTATCTTTATTGGTTTCCATTAATACTTGGATTGAGTAATAATGTTTCCAACTTACTTTTTTTTTTTTTAATCCAAAGGGAATTAACAATAAATTTTCTTATATTCTATCTCAAGAGTGTATGAACAACTTTGCGGTGCACAGGTTTTTAGTGGAAATTATCGTGCGACACCCTAATTCGTAGCTGTAAAAAACCGAACTTATTATTATTTATTTTTTTTTGTAAAAAGGACGTCCTTAGCTTTGTAAAAGGTAATATTTTTGTTTTAGTAATTTAATTTATGTATTTAAAGAAACATATGATCGGTTTTAATGGAACTTAATACAGACCTGTTTCTTTAAGACGCAAAACGAAAAATATAAGGATACATACTTTACCGGTTTAGGGATCTATTTTTCTTGGACTTATGAGCTGTCGGTTTCGCTAAGGTGTCGAACTTCGGTTCGAGGTTTCACTTGGATCTCCGCAGATCTCCGGATCACCGTCCCGAGTTTATAAATTGACACCCTCCAGAGGCACAAAGGGGGGGGGGTTAAACTTTCGACAAGAGAGACCACTTTAGAGTCAAATATTGTGTTATTTATTTTAGGGACTGGAATCATATCAAAGCGGGATGACGTATTAAATTTGTCAGGGCACGTACATAACTATAAACGTATAGTCGGATTCGAAAGAAAGAGAGAGAGAGAGAGAGAGAGAGAGAGAGAGAGAGAGAGAAAGAGAGATAGATAAATAGATAGATAGAGAGAGAGGGGGTGGGAGAGAAGAGAGAGAGAGAGAGAGAGAGAGAGAGAGAGAGAGAGAGAGAGAGAGAGATGGAAATATATAGCGAGAGATTAAGAAAAAAAAGAAATACTACCAGAGAGAAATATGAAAAGAATATTATTATGGATGAAAAGGTAGGGATAGAGAAGGAAAAGGAAAGAGAGATGAATAAAGTGGTTTAATAAAATGTAAATTAAAACAGGCTTCATAACAGTGAGTGGCTTAAGTTAATTTTTCACTGTAGGATAGACTACTCTCTATAATAGGAACGTTTTATATTTATGAACACTTTCACATTTGATCAATTCAGGTTCGAAGAGAAATATTTGGACTCGTCTTGACAAAATTTAATATGAACATGTAGTAGTAAAAAGAAAAGTTTCTCTACCAGAATAACTATTTATAAATGACATGTCTGTCCCAAAAGGCGGTTTTTTATTGTAACCTAGCAAAGTACATAAATTCTAAAAATAGCACAAGTGATAATAAAGTGTAATTAATTCCCTATAAGTTGCCCCTGTGAAAATATATTTTTATATTCTCCATATAACTCCTCTACATTTTCGTAGATAAAATCGTTGTTTTCTTTTTTCCTTTTTTTGTAGTTGTTCTTATTTTCTGGAAGTGGTGAGGATAATCACATTCAACAAACTTTCTTTTCTTTTCGGCCAAGCATTTCGGAGTTATTTTTCCGGCTTCCCTCATCATGGCCATATTAATTAACAATAAAACTCTATTTAACTCTCTATTTACAATAATAAAAATATTTAAAATAAACCAGCAGCAATGCAATCCTTTCTCATAAACTTTATTAACATTTGGAGATAGAAACTAGTTACTAGACTTAGAGAAACAAGCTATATTATCTTTCGTTTGAAACTATTGTATAGTATATGTGTAGTAGTATATATTGTATATGTGTATAGTAAAATGATAAGGTGATCATGCAACAAAATATATCTTGGGAAAACAATACAGTTGGCTGAGTGAGTAAGGATAGCAACGTTGTTTTATACAGGGTGTCTCTCTACTCAATGCATTAATATCACCAGCACATTCTTCGCCTCAAATGGAAGAAAAAACTTCATACAAAGAAGGATACCAACCCTTCGGCAGTTATTCAACATATTATGTTTTTTAAACTATCAACCGTCATCATCATAAAACTACTCGTAGCTTTGAATTATTCATTTTTGTGAGAAAAAACCCAGAAAAAAGCGGTAAATTCGCAATAAGAGGACAACCGTCTAGAACTTTCAATTTAATATTTAGCAACAAAAGAAACACTAAATTTTTCAAAAACGACTAAATTTAAAATTAGCAAAAAACTAGATATAAACCTCTTTGGAGAAATTTACGGTAGAATATGGCAAATTTCATTTTAAAAAAAATACGGTTTTTTAATTACATCGAACCAAAACGCAGAAATTTTATGCTAAATGGAAAAAAGCTTTGGTTTTGCTTTGATGTGAACTTTGGTGTGGTGTATAAATTGTTGTTTGAATAGCAAATACGTAATTATTAGTAGACGTACTGAATACTTATGAGTCGCTTGAAGGAAAGAAAAAGAGAAAAAACGTGGATAAGTTTGGTATTGAAAAACATAGTGAGAAACAAAACTCCCAATCCATTTAAAGTGATAGTGTAACAGGATACGAAAACAAAGATCCAGGCCGATAGCAATGTGACAGATAAAAAGGTTGAGTTGTATACAAACTCCTTAAAGGTTAGTACACACTGCTGCCGGTTTATTTTAAATATTTTTATTATTAATTAATAAGAATATAAATAGTCTTATTGTTAATTAATGTAGCCGTGAAGAGGGAGCCGAGAAAATGGCCCCGAATTGCATAACCAAAAAATAACATAAAGGAATAAAAAAGAAAGGTTGAAGTTGATAATTCTCACCACTTCTAGAAAATATTTATATATTTTATTTGGATTTAATTATCATGCCTGTGAAGACTTTCACTTAATTTCATAAATAATCCAAATACGTCGTAGGTTCAATCAATCCTCTGGAAGAAATATGCTATAATAAAGCGATTGCTTTGAGCTTTTTCGACTCAAACACAACCTTGGAAAAATTTCAAGAATTTTCAATACAACATTCTGAAGGAACAGCAATTTCCATGGAAGAACAAGCTATAAAGTAATAAGCAAACTCTTAAAATCCGATTTAAACTCAAATTAAATTCGGTTTAGTCGAGTCTTTTGGCATTGAAAGGAGGTGGGCTAGGCTCGCCCGAGGAAAACAGTTGAGAAGTTTGTCGGCTAAACGGATTTTCTGGGTGAAAGTTGTTCGAACCCTTTTTGAAAGTAGCTGGGGCGGCGAAGGTGCACGGGTGGCCACGTGGAACCACCAGGCCAACTAAAGGAACCGCAGACATCCACAACAATGCGCAACATAAATTTAACGGGGATTTGTTTGTAAGCTACGCGTTGACACCTTGTGAGGTAAAGGTCCCGGGTTCGAATCCCGCGGCGTGAAGGTTGATATCATCTCTGCTGTCGCGCGCCCTCGAAAAAAAACAACTTATTGTTACAAATGTAGCGGGGTGATAGAAACGACCTCTTGAATAAACTCGCCAGCTTGAAAATATGATGCGACACAGGCCTAAAGCTCCTGATAGAGAAGAAAAGAAGAAGTTAAAGAAAGGCCTTCGTAAGGCATGCTAAAAGGGTCTCGCCCTCGACAAAATTAGTCGCTCTGGTAGAAAACCCCCTCGGGGAAACTGCGAAGCAAAAACCCTTAGTAATGGACACCCCTGGTATACAATTTGCAGGGCAGTGGGACAACTAATAGGACAAACAACAAGTAAACTGTCCCATGGGACGGAAAAACCGGCCTCCGTCTCCTTTAACTATTACTGTCACAAATAATTTAACTCTTTCAACGAAGTTTTTATTAAAAAAAAAGACTGCAGGAGGGTTAGGGGAACGTCTCGTTTTATCGTTTTTTTTAACTTGTTAGCTTTATATAGTGTATACAAAGTTAAAGTGTATACAAAGTAAAAGCTGTCATATTTTCTGTCCTTCCGCGCAGAAATATGACTTGCACATGTTCACCCTTTCCCGCGATGAAAGCAAAAACATCGGCCATTCTAATTTCTTAATTAGTTCAAACGGACAGTACTTAAAACCTTTTAATAATAAAAAAAATCCGACAGCTGTTTATGATAGTTCAATGTTGACTAGATCCTTCTTGGAAGAAGTGTTAGGTCATTGACTTTTGCTCCACATTGCATAATCTACAAATAGGATCATCACAAAATTTCCCCATGTTGCGTAGATGTTTTCTCAGATGCTAGTGACATGTGTATAGCCCTTTCTTTCCTCTGAGTTTGCCAGTCTTGGATTTTTCTTTTAACGTAGGTATACTGTATCTAGTGCCCCTACAGCTGATCCACTTCTCCTGTTGTATTTTTTGAATCCATTCTATGCACTCATTCTGTGTTTGTTTTTGTTATCCCAGGTGCAGGGCCTATGTGTGATCTTGCAGATGCTCTTCTGCCTAGTCCAAACACCTCTGATTTCTTTAAAATATTTTATCTTATGCAACAGATTCAAAACATTTGCCACGCAACAAAACTTAAACAATTAAAATAGCCACAAGCAATGCGAGTTTGAGTTTTTAAAAATTAAATGTCACTATAAGGATTATTCGCAAAAATTTTAGATGATTTTGCGCAAAAGATTTGTAATATTTTCTGTACAAGATAGAATGAATGGTTAACTATTTAAAAAATCCGACTTTGTTTTGAGATTAATTGTATCTTAATGGTAAAAGAATAGGTCATTGTAATATATAAATATTAAGCTTAAATCCATTTGAAGCCACTTCAGTGATAGCACAAAATTTTAAAATGGCAAAAAGAGGGAAAATTCGAACGGTTATAGGTTTAACTCATAGATTCACTAATTTCATGGTCCGCTTGACCAATTAATATATTACAATTAATTAAGGTTTTTAGTTGAGATGAAAAAAAGTTAATGGCACGAGAGGGATTCGAACCCACGACCTTCTGCTAGATACGCCGCTGTTCTACCACCTGAGCTATCGTGACCTCGCTCCACTCGGACATCAACTCCTCATCTCAACTAACTCATAGGTTGAGATGGAGAATTGGTGTCCTAGAGGATCGAAGTCACCACAGCACAAGTGGTAGGGCAGCGGCGTATTTAGCCGAAGGTCGTGGGTTCGAATCCCGCTCGTCACACTGACTTTTTTCTCAACCAAGACCTTAAATAGAAAGAAAAATTAACTGAATTAAGCTTAAATATATTAGAACAGAAATGAATTTAAAAAAAGGTACATTGTAGATCCATCGTTTTGGCTTTTCCGGTTTCAGTATTTTCAGTTGGTTTTGTTTACGATCATCCGAAACTACAGGCATAAGTAGGGCGAGATGACACAAAACAATCAATGAAAATAGAGAAAAGCGTCTAACTGATCAAACAGAGAGATAGACAAACCAAACTGACGACAAACGAAATGCTAATGGTTCATCTTCCCAAGCCGAAAGAGGAAATCTCACAAAATTTACAATTAAATTAGTTTCAGAAACTTGAAAGGTTGTCATATTTATTTAGGAGTGCCTGTTGGATAAAGAACCACTGGTTCGGCCATTCCTCGTTAATAGTAAGCTCACTAAAAGGTGAGTGTCCGCTTTTTCGGCTTCAATTGTGGCTCTGTTTGCTTCACCTTGCCGTGTCCCTTTTCTTAAATTCGAGAAATCTGGCGGTGTCTTCATTACGTCTGTCTGCCGGTGTCTTTATGGTGAATTATGAAAAATTATGGGCATAAGTATTCATTTCGTACAATATCTGCCGAATTTATGAGCGGCCAGATCAAGTACAAATGTAGGTAACCTGAAAAGTACGTGCGGGTTTTAATTTGTTTTAGTTTTAATATCGTTAATCAAAATTTTTATTTACCATTCAATTAATTAAGGTTTTACGTCGGGATAAAAAAGTCAGTGTCACGAGCGGGATTCGAACCCACGACCTTCGGCTTGATACGCCGCTACTCTGCTACTTGAGCTATCGTGACATCGATCCCCTCGGGCACCAACTTCCCACCTAACCGCACCTTTTGAATTTGCTCAAGTTGCTCAAGTGGTAGAACAGCGGCGTATCAAGCCGAAGGTCGTTGGTTCTAATCCCGCTCGTGACACTGACTTTTTTATCCCGACTTAAAACCTTAATTAATTGAATGATATCAATTGGTAAAGCGGACCAAGAAAAATAGTAAATTTTTATTTTCATAGAGTGCTAGGGCGGCCGAGCCATCTCGTAAAATGTGCACTGCATTCGGTGAAGAGACAATTAGTGCACTGCCAAAAAGTACTTTAACAAGTTTGCTTCTGGGAATGAGAGGATTGCAGTTACAACCGAATATTCATCAACTAAAGATGATGATTGTGTTTAGGGGGGCTGTACGGCAGAAATTATGCACTACAAACTCCTGCGACGAGGCTAGAACATCACCGCAGAAATCTACTTATGCAAACTGCAACGAGTATCTCTTGCGCTGGCTCAGAAACAATCTGATCTCGTGAAAAAAAGTGTCATTTTTCACCAGGATTAGGGAAGGCGGAATACAGTCAGAACGACAAAGAAAGTGATAAGGAAGCTTAGTTGGGAAGCTGTACCACCCCTTCGGTCTTCTCCGGACCTGGCCCCATCTGACTTTCACCTTTTCTTAGGAACGGATAATCATATACACAATTCGATAATCGCCAACATCTATAAAATTAGCTGAGATTTTAAGTCACGATAGTCAAATTTTTGTAATAAGGCATAACTGGGCCATGTTGGGAGGAGTTTATAGATACCTATGGGCACTAGGATCTTGAATAAAATATTTCTAAGGTAATGCTACTTGTGAAGATTATTAAAACATTTAAACCCGCACGGAATTTTCTGGTTACCTGGAATTTACACAGAATCGCCGCTTTTATTTCACCAATGTTTTTCCGACTTTCCAATTTCCCTAATTAGAAAACGAGGCATGTCATTAACCCTACCATAGCTAAAAGTAAGTAAAAGCCATTTTGGAAGATGAGGATTTCCGAGGGAAGCGATTTTGAACTGCTTCCACAGTTAATGACTATTACATATTACGAAAATCTCAACTTTATGCGGTGCTTAAAAAGGCCTTCACGCCCTTTATGGCCACTAATTAGGTTCAAACAAGAATCTAAAATCTAAATTGTACTAGATAAAGGGGCCGGCAGCGTATCCCTTAATGATGTACTAACGGCTAGTGTTACCCAAACAATTTTACGACTTGTTTAATTATGAGGAGATTTAGTTGAGGAGATAAAGCCTCCTACGACGGACGGCCTCATAAACCGGAAGCGACTTGGCATAAAGACGTAATACGATTTTATCCTTAAAAAATTAGCGAGCCCGGGGAAAAATTCCATCGAAAGAAAAGACCTGACTTCACAAGATAAAGGGTTACACACGTTTCTCCGCCATTCGGCTCGAATCCAATTTCTTATCGAACCCTTACAAACCGCCCTGTCTGAAACACAACCGGCTCCCTCGAAATTGGAGCAGAGAGAAAAACCGAGAGGCAGTCTATAACTGCAGGACAAACAACCTGACAGCTGTTCAAAAGTGAAAATGAAATTCTTTAGAAATTGCCAGCCGGAATTGAAAAGATCATCCATAGAAAGAACCGTAACTCTTCGGATGATATAAGAGTACGTGCCGGGATTGATAAAAACGTGGGAGGAGAGGGCGTGATCCCGGCGGACCCAAGAGGATTTGAAGGGTAGCCGCGTGAAACCACATAGGTCAGCAAAGGATGGCCACATTTGAATAATAAACCTTTCACTCTGACATGACATTATCTTTACGAAATTCCGACATAAATCGCGCTGACAACCATCTTCAAGTGCATCATGCATAATATCAAATAACTCCATTCGAATAAATTATTCATTTCTCTCAAATTCCAGGGCGTCAAAATAACAAGCTTTATTTGAATGGATATTGGATGAAATTTACAAAAGCTATATTGACAGCTGTACTCTAGGGGTTAAACATAAATTTTATGGTTATGTTAATTGCTTATCGACATAAAAACAACAATATTCTAATATACAAAAAGAGCTTGCAGACATCGTCAACTACCTAATATGAAAAGAATATCTTTTATTGGTTCGATTTCTCCACGGAGTTGTTATTACATTTATTCATTATCTAGATTACAACTATAAATATTGTATTAAGTAAATGTTTTCTATATATGCTGAATTTGTCGTTTGAGTCACATGTAGGAGAAGTTGCTCAGTGGCAACATTCCGTCACACTGGAAAAAAATACATGAATACTTACAGAAATTATCGTTATTTTTTTTATTTTTTTGACTGGGGCTTCCGACATCTAGGTCATTTCACCCCAAAAAAAGTCTATATTCTATTTACCCTTTCAAACACTACATTCATACAAATAAATACATTCATACACATAAATACATCCATACAGTACACTCATTCCGTTTGGTCGGTGGGGTACTTGATATTCCTCCACCTACCTATACTTAAACTAATCTAGACTGGGGGGTCGATGGGGTACTTTTATAAATATTCCGCCATCTACGCCGAACACACACTCTTACGCTCTCATTGTTCGAGGGGTGATGATGACGTAATATTTCACCCTCACCCCTCGCCATTCACGCTAATAAATACATACACTCAGACAAAACATATAGACACACAAAACATAAGACATACTATATACAATAAAAAAAAAAAAATTTCCCAGAAAAAGTGGAATAGGGGACTGAAACTTGCTACCGTGTTCGAGAACTCTTCTTAAGTCCGGCGGCATGCCTACACGCTCTCTGTATGGAACCAAGGCATGACACGTCTCTATTATGTGGAACACATCGAGCAACCTTTCTCTGCATAAGGGGCACCTGCGCGGGCTTTGGCCCAAAAGCAGGTGTCCATGTGTCAACCGCGTATGGCCAATCTAGCACGTTCACCTAGTTCAGACCTCCTAATAGAAATGTTTTGTTGAACATGGTACTGATAGTTTTGTGTACGTAGAGACTACCTTGTTGTGAATGTATGTATTTATTGGCGTGAATGTCTACTGAAAGAAGGCTGATGGCTGCTCATCGACTCTCAATTTAGATTAGTTATATAATAGGAGTAAAGGGTTATGGAATATCAACCATTCTAATTGTGTGAATGATTAATAAGAAAGAACGTATGTATGAATGAGTGAGAGCGTGAATGGTTTTGGATCTAGGAACTGAATGCGTTGAGTGCTGAAATGTCCTAGCTGCTGGCAGCATTCGAGCTCAACCTAGGTGGCTGGACGGGTAAGACCGAGGTCTGACCCCGGACTGCAAACGTCTCGAGCCTTACCGGAATTTATTATAAATTGCAAAAGTGAAATTGCCGGTGGAATGCAAGAAGGCTTAACACTGCACATGCTGACATGCATGTGCGGATTTGAGCTTATATAAAACCAAAATCCTTCAAAGTGAAACCTCGTCATTAGTAACTAGCTGACAAAGCGTCTGAGCCACTTGCGTTTCAATCGTCTTGGAGGATTTTTTTGATATAGCTAGAAATGATAATTGTAGTACTAGCGGATTTGCTGAATTCTTCGGGTTTGATACAATTTTTAAAGCGGGTTTTGATGAGGTCATGTACTGTGATGGCGGCCCATCACAATTAAAAGTTTCAGAATATCAAATGAATAAGGAAACCTCCAAATACGATTCGTCGTGGATGGGTCAGCTGGAGACTTTAAGAAAGACGGGAGTGATTGGAAGGATCATCAGTCGCCATTTTGCTCGTTGTTTAACTGTAATTACATAGTTGTAATAAGTAGAAAATATCCAAATTTTTGAGACAAAAGATTTTGGAAGGTGTTTGATCGTCTATTTGAAAATATTCAATGTATAAATATTAAGAACGATTTTATTTTGAGTACTTAATTTGAAAGGGCTCAAAAGGTTATTTGAGATTTTACCTCACATCAAATTGTAAGTCATTTACTTTTTATTTTATATGTTTAATTATTTTCATGAAACATTGGAATCAAATTTTAATCGTAACAATAAATTAAACTTTTTTTTGTGAAGTTATTTTATTTTTTCTCTCATTTTTATAAAAAATTTGTAATAACGTCACAGTACAACACAGATGTGTTGGTCGTTATGAATCGTTCGAGTTTGAACGTAAAAAAGAAGCATTTTGTTGGAGGGAAGAAGTGAAGACGTTGGAATTGGAATCCTTGGTTGAGCCCACACTCCAGAACCGTACGCCCTGATAAGCCTTATCATTGTCTTGAAAATTTTAAGTTTGTTTTCAATGTTTATCTTTGATCGTTTGTTGTTGTCTTTTTAATTATTTATAACGATGGTTTGTTTCTTGTTTTTTCAGTCTTGCATGGGGATTCCAAGTCAGCCGATTATCCATGAAAAGTCCACAAGCAGAAAGTCAGTGTTAGGCAATGTGGTTCTATTTTAAATCACTTGAGGAGACAAAATTAAAAAAAAAAGTCAAAAGCAAAAGATGTACTTTTTATATATAGTGAAATATGTTGTGTACCATGAAAATGATAAAATAAGGTTTTGGTTGCTTATAAATCCAAAATCAAAATAATTGACAGATCCATTTTACGTTTTAATGGTGGGTTGACCAAGTTACTTCTTTCAATTAATTTTCTATGTAAGGTCTTGGTTGAGATAAAAATAATTAATTCCAATCCATTTGAGGCCACTTCATAAGTCGCTGAGAATCAAATCCCGATTACACGACATTTGAAAATGGCAAATGGAAAATTCGAACGGTTGTAAGTTGAGATGGAGAGTTGGTGTTCGAGAGGATCGAAGTCACGACAGCTCAGGTGGTAAGTAGCGGCGTCGAAGGTCTTTGGTTCGAATCCCGCTCGAGACGCTGACTTTTTATCTCAACGAAGACCTTACATAGAAATAATAATTAATTGAGAGAAACGATCGACAGAATTGAATCATGTGAAAAAATGGCCGAGAAATGTGTATCTGAAGTTGTTTTTTTACCAAAATTTTAATTGAACGGTTAATTGCAGTAATATTTCATAAATCAATTCCTTAAAATACTGGAAGAAATCTTTAAGTTTTTTTATTAATCTTACGCCTGCTCAAGCCAAAACAAGGAATGTAAATTAATGTAATTTTCAGTGTACTATTATTAAGCTCTCTCATTGAAGGCACCGTGAATTATAAAACAGAAGAATAAATTCTTTCATTTAAGCGGAATCGCATTCCAACGGTATTCCCCTGTTTAATTACGATTCTAACCGCCGATCCTCTCTTTTGATAAACGTTTATTATCAAAAGAAAGACGGATTTCTGGAAAAACGTGTTTTCTCATGGTTTGTATCCAGAAGACAATTAACATTATACTAATTAAATATATTTTTAAAATATAATTTCAAACAATTTACATATCTGTAGTAAAAATTTTCATATTGCAACCCGTCGTCTGTTTTCAAAAGCAACAGTAATGGCAAAAATATTTGGCCACAGATGGAGAGGGTCGTGATGAAAATCCTTTTCAAATGTTACGTTCGTGAATTATTGAATAAAATCTGTTGAAAAGTGCATAGTGAATTCCTGTAAAAACTTTTTGAACATAAGTTCCCTTCTCTTTTCTCAAGTGACAACATTTAAAACGCATTACATCCTGAAAAACGTGCTAAGATTGAATACGGAAAAAGTACAACTTTGTTGAGGGAGGAACATTCTTAAACGGATTGCTGAAAAAGCAGGATTGACTATCTGTTTCATTTTGTATGATACGATGCCATATACGTACGGGAAAATACACCAGTATCTTTCAAGCTGAGATTCGCGCAATCTAAAGATATACCCAACTCAACCTAAGTAAAGGGTACAAAAACAAGAATATAGCTCAGATAGCCAAGCAGCCATCAAAGCACTAAGCTCAAATATCATTAGTTCAAAGATGGTACTGAACTGCAAAACCAAACTAAAAACATTAGGTACGCAGAACAAAGTCAGCCTCTGCTGGGTCCCAGAGAGTAGAAGACAACAAGAAAGCCGACACCCTTGCAAGGCAAGAAGCTGCTACACCGCTGACCAGACCTGAACCCTTCTGTGGCATAGGAACCCACACTATTAACGAGTATCTCAGGCAGAAGGACAAAAAGAAAATGAGGGAACTATGGAATTCACTCACTGGACACAGACAATCCAAGAATTTTAACCAATTTTGGAATAAAAGAAATTACAGAATGTGTCAAGGGAAGCAGGAATAAACTGCGAATCCTAATAGGATTCCTAACATGACACTGCAAGTTAAATGGACACTTAAATAAGATTGGAATAATCCAAAATAGCCCATGCAGATTCTGCAAAGAGGCAGAAGAGACACCAACACATCTACTAACAAACTGCGGAGCTACACTAGCCCGCAGGAGATGTTTTGGGATGTATAATGTGACCATAGAAGAGCTTCAACCACTGAAACCGGGCCTATTAATCAAGTTTCTTGATGAAATAGGACTCACCGATGTGCTTTAGGTACGGGGATTCAATAACTCTTAAAAGGCGCGGTATACTATACCCTGAAAATTACACCTACATCTATGCCATGTACATTATACATTTATAACAGTCAATAGTTCAATTACTGACCAATAATTAGTACTTTAATTTCATCTAATTTGGTAAATAAACGTCTAATTAATAGAAAATGGTTGCACATTCCAGTCTTTTCGCTGCCGTTTGATATACAACATTCTGACCATGCACATCTGACACCAGACATGCTAATAAGTTGATTTACAAGAGCAGAACGTTTTTAATAAGAAAATATGAATCAGATGAGCCATTAACGTTCTACCAATCAATTTCATAGATGAAGTCACTGCAGACCTTGAAAAAACTAGTTCGTTCCTGTTGTTTTTCCTCTCCGTATGACAGGTCGATTTTGCAATTGCGATTTTTAAAATTAGAACACAGGTCAGAAATCAGGGTGAATTTTTTTATTTTTTTCAGTCGTCTGCACATTGGGCTGGATGCTTCGACCAGACAAGTTCCCCATTCGACCTGCCAAAGTCGCAGAAAAAGAATTCAGGGGATGTCCAAGTGCGCAACTGGCCGAAACAATGGAACGGTTTCAGACCGGAATATTAGTTTCGGTCGGGTGGACGAGCCAAACTAATCTTTAAAACTTTTAACGCGGAACGAGTGTATTTTCGGCCTCAGAAGAGGAAAAACCATTAGTTCTCGTCTCGGAGAATCGAATCGAACGATGTTTTGACGGAAATTAAATTTAAACATAAGCATTCTTTATACCGGACGAAAGTTTGAAATTGGTTGTCCCTTAGGAGAACCGTTAACCATCAATCCTGTCATGGAGTGTTGATTGGCGTCATAAAATCAAAAATAAAAGAATACGTTTAAAATTTTTCTTGCTGCATCAGTCGTCTACAAGAGCCTTTGATCATGGCTCATTAAATTCCGAAATCATCATGTAATTGAAGGACATCCTCGTCTATCAAAGATTGCATCCTACAAGACGTCACGAAAAACTATCAATTTATCGCTTTGAAAACACAATAGGCGAGGCTGATAGTGCGGTATATCAGAATGATTCCTCTGATCCACTAGTTAGAAGGATAACAATCCTGTAATTTAATTCCTGACTACAGAACATCTTAACGTCAACCTATTCGCCGGCTGTGGCGTATGAGGGCCAAACCACTTCACAACAGATTTTTCAAATTGTTCTCAAAATTCTACGGGCTATGACGGTACTCAGAACCATTAGCACGGCAACCACGAGTCGAAACTTCCTAAATACCCGGCATCGAACCCAGCCTTTCCCATAATAATCGCGTATTTTATTTATTTTTTAAGGGAAGATCGTGACTTATTTTATTATCCATCATTAACGAGTTGCATGAAGGAAAAATATGTAATAAAAAATATGGATGAGCAAAAGGAACAAAAGTTTGCATAAAGGATTGAATTATTTAAATTAAAAAGGAATTATCACAATGATGAAGACTAACACGTTGCAGATAGCATCTATACCGCCATGGGATCTCCTATGGAGAAAATTCTTCATAGGATTATTCTTCTTGATATACATTTGCATTTCTTGATTTTGTATTTATTTTGTAGTGTGCCTTTCTTAAACGGGGTGATTCACTACTCGGACGAAAAATGCTTCTACACCTCAAAAGCAACAAAAGAGTTCGTATGAACAATGGTAGGGGGCGTCGGTGGCCGCAACGGTTTAGGCGCTCATCACTGTAAGGTAAAGGTCCTGAGTTCGAATCTAGCGGCCCTGCATTCGAACCCGACATACTTACAAATGGTTTTTTTTTTTCAAAATCACCATCACCCCGAGGGTTGATAACCTCCGCTGCTGCGAACCCTCGTTAAAAAAAAGGTCCCATTGTCAACCTTTTCGCAGATGAAGAACATTTTATGTTTTTACAACTATGTACGGTTTCCGTCACAAATCTACTCGTAGCTCTTGAACTATTCATTTTTCGAAAATCCAAACAAAAGCGTAGAAAAGAGGGTTAGTTAAACTTTCTTTAAGAGGGTACCCTTGTACAACTTTCAATTTAATTTGTATTAAAAAAAAGTATCTTTCAAAAACTGTTAAATTTAAAATTAGTAAAAAAACTAAGTTTACAAGCCCGTTGGAAAAACTCACGGTAGAGCTCGCCAACTGGACTGTAACGATAGCTCAAATGGTTAGGGGAGCTGCTTATTAAACCGAAGGTCGTGGGTTCGAATCCCGCTCGTGACGCTAACTTTTTCAACTCAATCAAGACCTTAGATAAAAGGTGTAATTAATTGAAATAATTAATACGGTCAGTTATGATTGCTAAACAAATATGGATTAATATAATATATAACTTTCAGTTATCACAATATAAATTGTTATTCCTTCAATGAGAATCATTTCTGAAATCATTCTTGTGAAAATACAGGTGCTTAGCAACTTAAGGGTTTAATAAACACACAATCGCTGTTGTATTCCTGATTTTACGTTTCAAAGTATAAAATGAATTTTTTAATTTGCTAATTAATCATCATAAACGAACGAAACGATGATTTTTCACATTGTTCGGAATTACTTCAGAAGACGTTCATCTGTTTATACAGGAAGTCTCGCCGCCATGGACAGAGCTTAATCCATAAAAATAATATAATAAACCGCTTCTGTGTGTTCGATTTTTACATTTATACAGTATGTTTAACATGAATGCTTTCTTTAACTTAAAAAACAATTTTTTTATATTAATGAAATTGGCTTTTGCTCAAATGTCTCCTCAAGGGGTGTGGTATATTGAACCTAAAGGCAGACTTCCTTCCGATGGGTTGGAAAGGACCGAAAGGAAACTTAGAAACGAGGCACTTTAAAGTCTGTTAATTTGGTCATGAATAACAATTTGGGGATATTAAACAAAAGTTAGCCAACTAGTAAACAAATCAAAAGAAGTACTATTAAAGTAAGTCGTATTAAATTAAATACTAGAAAAAAATAGAAGAAAGTTTGCATAAGTTTATAATTACCACCGTTTCGCCATAATCTGCTTGAAGCGGGGAAAATAATTGTTCGACAATGCGATATGTACCTATAAGAAATTGTATTTTTTTTACGAGATAATTTGACCCTCGCTGAACAGTTTTACGAGTTCATGCCGTCGGAAAGTAAACTGTTGACTAGACCAACGAAGGGTAAAATATGGCCAAAGAAAACTGTACCACGTAACGACCCCACCCTGGAGACAGCCCCAATGTAGTTTTCGAGTTAAAGTCTTAATAACGGGAACTTCGTAATCAGTGGAAGCAGATGGTGGGAAGGGGGGCATATGCGTCGGGTACAACTTTCGGTGTAAAGGTGTTAGCAAGAGTGGTAACAAACCGCGCATTCCCCAAGCGAGCAAGGGCTACTTTAAATCTAAACAGCATACAATTAACATTAATACGCTGTTGCACGATTGTATTACTCTGGCAATTTTATTTACACGAGTGAATCTACACTGATTTCACATAATTAAATCCTTCCTGCCTCTCGATCTGAAATTCAGCCCAGACAATAATTACGATTTAAAAGCCAAAATAACACATAAAACGCTTATACTCCGAATGGAAGAGTGGATCGTATATCAACGATTTGTCAACGGAATCGCTGGCATAAATGTCGGACAGTTTCCCACCCCGGGGTGTATTTCATCCCCCTGGAACGGTTCCAAATCCAGGGAAGTCCCACTCTGGTCGAGCACAACTATTTTAATGCGCGAGAGTTTTATTTGTTAAGGATCGTCTTGCAGTGTTATGGTGGTATTAGGATTACCGGCATGTTTTTAACGACGCTGCGGCGTCAAATTCGACGTTTATTTAAAATACGCCAACTTTGCTTCTGCTACACTTAATAATTTGACCTTTAAGAATGATGGCAGAGACGTGATTTGGAATCTTGCCGCAATTCCCATTCTGGAAAAACAATTTTCATCAAATGCTCGGCTTAAACATTTTTAAAATCAAACTTAGAGTTCGGCAAGATATGACAACATAGCAACCAACTCCCTTAGTTTTAGATTGTAAAAGGATTTTACGCCTGTTTCCAGTAAAATTGGATTGGGAAAAGTGGGTCCAGCAACCTAGCGTAACAGGGCAAGGTACACGTATGAACATCGTAGGAGGACATCGCGCATAACATTACGCCGTGCCGTTCCAACAATCAGTACTTGTTGAAAACGTGCAGCATAACGTCATGCAAATTGAATCCTTATTTCCCCAACTTGCTCGCCCGTTTCACTGTTTTAGCAGTCCAGACTTTGCAGGTAAATATTCGGGGGTCGTGGTAAAAAAGCGAGATACGGGATCTTTTTAACTTTCGATTTGCGGGCCACTCTAAAGACCTATAATCGGAGGCCCCATAATCTTCGGGAATATGTCACCACTGTTGGTGTAAGTATGTGTAATGTGTAAGAAAAAATTATAGTAAGGACTACCTACGTATAGTAAATAATAATAATAAAACAAAAATCAATGACAATGGTGGTGTAATGTTTTCCCCTTTGGCAATGTATGATCGTACATCTAACCAAAACAGTTAATATTAGACCACTGCAGTCACGTCCAGACAAGCTAGGAGGAGCATTACGCAACTGCGCAACATGCCTTTGACGTGATGCTGAAAAACCGCTCTTAAGCCACAGTACGATATGATATATATATATATATATATATATTTTTTTTTTTTTTTTATTTTTTTTTTAATGGTCCGAAGGGGATCAGGACAGTTGTTTTAGACCTTGTGAGAAGAAATAAAAAATAAACCACAGCAAAAAAATACAAATAAACATCTTTTTTCTATTTAAAAAAAAATAAAAATGAATAATACAGAATAAATTCCTTTTTTTAAATTAAAAATAAATAATACAAAATAAATTCACTAATTTCGTGGTCCGCTTGACCAATTAAACATTACAATTAATTAAGGTTTTTAGTTGAGATGAAAAAAAGCTAATGGCACGAGAGGGATTCGAACCCACAACCTTCGGCTAGATACGCCGGTGCTCTACCACCTGAGCTATCGTGACCTCGATCCACTCGGACATCAACTCCCCATCTCAACCCCACCTTATGAGTTTTCCCTCCTTTTGCCATAGCTCAGGTGGTAGAGCACCGGCGTATCTAGCCGAAGGTCGTGGGTTCGAATCCCTCTCGTGCCATTAGCTTTTTTTCATCTCAACTAAAAACCTTAATTAATTGTAATACAAAATAAATACCTTTTCTGTATTTAAAATGAATAATACAGATTAAAAACTTTTTTCAAAATTAAAAAAATACTAAACCACTACTTTTTCTTAAATTAAAATTAATGACATTGAGCCGGCAATAAAGAAAATCAGTTGACAGAAATAAAATAATTAAATAATATGCTCTTGGGACAAGTGATTACCCTGGCCAGTGCAGCTCGATGAAAGTTTCGAGGTAAATAGCTGTCGAACTCAATCGAAGCCGGTTGCCCAATCCGATGTGCCAGAAAGATCTCCTCTGACCAGAAAAAATGCCGTTGAATCATGAGATATATATTTTGGGGTCCCCGGGGAAAAAGGCGAGAGCGCAGAACCGCAAATGCGAGAAGCAACTTGTCAGGACGCCACGCATTCCTCGTCCGACGGAGCCGCCGCGCAACAAGCGAATTCTCGTGCACTCGCGCTCCAATTTGAAAGTTGTTAATATATATATAATGCTGGGTGGGTGACCAAGACCCGAAGGGTTAAATGCCTGGATAGACTCGTACCACATCCCTAAAAGATCCGGGACTTGGTCGGCTCACGTGTCCTGCATAAATCTCTTGGACCTATTCACAAACCCCAAGATTTTGGACCATTTAATCTCAGGGTGTGATTTAGTGATGTCCTCTCCTTCAAAGATTTCAAATCTAGACCTAGCATACCATCACACTCTGCGAGTTAGTGCCTTGATTTCGCAAAAAGGGCAAAAGGGATCTGGTAGAATAGCCATTACGGAGAGGTGTCTTCTCAGGGGGCAGTGGCCCGTCAGGATACCTATCAGCCTCCTAATTCCCTTCCTTGAGTTAGAGAATAGCCTCGCTTCTGCGGTACATATACTAAAATTGGAAATATACAATGTCATCGTCAATGTGGCGTCTACATATGACTAGGAGTGACGTTGCATGACAATAGTTTGTTGCATATCTGAACAAATTGGTCAACATTTATTATAAATTAAAGTTGGACGAAGAAAGCCCATTAGTTTGATAGCTTTGTCCAGTACGGCTAATCTGAAATGTCATTACTGTTTTTATCAGTAACAACTGAATTTATATCAATGAAGTGGATCTTTAAACTTTCAATAGCTACCCTTTGCAAACGATATTTAATCATTAATAAAGTTTAGTACACCTTATTTCTGCCATAAATATTTCAGGACCTTGGATAATTAAGACAGGTGGTGCCTCGGGGGTCGAGGGCGGCGGGTCTGCGGGGTGGAGTTAATGCCGGCTAATATGTTGGGTTTATAGCCGACGACAATACAACATTCATTTCATTGTGCTCTCCCGTTTAACAGCTCTAATAAGGATTAAATTATTAACCCTTTTCGCCTGAATCAGCGCAGCACGTCCACCTCTACCGGGAGACTAAATTGATAATTCCCCCCGATTGTTTAACGCCGGACAATGAGGTCAGTGCGGTTTCAGGAAGACCGGAAAGAACAGACCCGGCGGTTAATTATCGGAGGACGTGGAGAGGTGGACCATCAAACACGCACAAACGCCTTTCAACTGCTAATCTACAGAATCCAACACAAACATTAAAACCGAGAGCGAGGATCTCTTATCGATAGCTGGCATAAAAATACACACTTTTCTGAAAATATTTTACATATATATAATAGTCGCATACATTATTGAAGAATACTTGTATGTAAGTATATGTAATTTAACTTTAATATTAAATATAAATAATACTAAAAATACATTTAACTGATTATATATATATATATATATAATACCCGTTAAATATATTTTTAGTATTATTTATATGTATTATTACAATTAATTATAATTTTTATATAAGGTGTTGGCTGAGATGAAAAAGTATAATTAATTGAAATAGGTAATTTGGCCAATTGGACCACTAAACAACATAAATCGTTGGGAGGGGGTATCTCGAGATATTTCGAGGTGCGCTCAGGGGTTAGACAGGGATGTAACTTGAGTCCGTCATTATTCTCCTTTTTCCTCAACGATCTCCCTTGATTGTCTTCAATACGGTATACGTTACGGAAATAGTGAAATATTCTTTTGTACGCGGACGATATTGTAATTCTGTCAGACTCACCGGTTATCCTGCAAAAAAATATTAATGCCTTAGAGACTTACTTAATAAATGGAATCTTTCGGTCAACCTAAAAAAATCCAAAATTATGGTTTTTCGTAGGGGAGGCAGGCTTGCGGCTAATAATAACGCTGGTACTTTAAGGGGTCTCGCATTGAAATATAAATATTGGGTTGTCCGGAAAATAATGCAGGATTTTGGTATTAAACAAAAAAAAAGAAACTAGTTACTTTAAAGCAATGTTCTTTAATCAATTTCCCATACTCTCAATACATTTCTCCCAACGTGTTGGTAACTTATTAATTCCGTCTGAGTAGAATTCAGAATTTTTAGAATTGATAAAGTCAATAAATGCATTTTCCAGTTCCGTTTGATTTTTGAATATTATGTGTTGTAAGTAGTGGTCCAGGTGTCTAAAAAAATGGTAGTCAGTAGGCGAGAGGTCCGGAGAGTAGGGTGGGTGAGGCAAAGTTTCATAGCCAAGCTCCAATAATTTTTGTGACGTTACACGTGACACATGTGGTCGAGCGTTGTCATGCAACAAAATGGGCCCTTTCCGATTGACCAAAGAGGGCTTCATTACTGCCAATTTCTGATGCATGGTATTAATTTGGTTACAGTATGATTCAGCATTGATGGTTTCGCCAGGATTTAAGAAGCTGTAGTGTATTAAACCAAATGAAGCCCACCATACCGTAACCATTACCTTTTTTTGATGAGTTGGGGGCTTTGGAAAATGTGGTCAGCGACGGTCGTTTTACTGACTTTGAGTTGCTCTGCAAGTTCTCGAACAGTTGTTTTGGGGTTTTCTTCCACCACTGATCGCAGAACATCATCATTAAGAGAGGAAGGCCTTCCACGACCTTCTTCATCTTCAAGGCTGAAATCTCCCTCCCGAAATTTTTTAAACCACCTTTGCACAGTGCACTCATTAACACAACCCTCGCCCCAGACTTGGTTAATGTTTCTAGCCGTTTGGGCTCCGCTTCGGCCGAGTTTAAACTCGTAAAAGAAAATCGTACGAAATTCTCGCTTTGACATTATAAGGATGACTGAATTATTTCCAAGTAGCGGAATGCTACAGAGGTAAACAAACAATATCATTTGGAAGAGGATTAATAAGTGTTGACATTCATACAAATGAGTAATCCTGTAAACGTAAACAGAATATTTTATATAGATTTTTTTTAATGAAAACTTAAAATCCTGCATTATTTTCCGGACAACCCAATATTTGGGCCTAATTCTCACTCCTAAACTTTCATTCAATGTTCATCTCAAGCGAAAGACTCATATTGCAAAATATGCAATGAATTCAATTTGGGCTAAATTTATTGCCAATAATCTTGTCCTGGTGTTTAGCAAATACAAGCTGTTTTTGGCTGTTTGCCGCTGGGTCCTAAGCTTCCCAGGCTTTGTGTTTCCAGCGCTATGAAACAGTTGAATCTATACAACGCTATTTTATCCGTAAAACTGATCACCTCCCTTCTTTTTCACCCCTAACTACATGATCTCGAGACATCAGCTGAACTTTTGTTTCAATTTACATACATCCTATGTTTCCAGGGTCCTAAACCTTTCTTACTACTGCCTTCCCAATAATACAGCGCTGGAAATCATAAAGTCCAAAATATCACGGTTCTTTTCCCGGAATACCTTGGTTCAACAATTTCAGCTGAATGACGATTTTTCCCTGGACAATTTTAAAGAGTGGCCACTTTTACTCTCAAAATTGATTAACTATATCCGCCCCTCTCACACTCAATGTCTCTTTCATGCTCAACATTCTTCTAAGGTTTTGCTGTATAAAGACCTTAATATCAATCAACCTTTCTTGAACAGCGCAAATTTCTAAAATTCCATCCATTCCGCTAGCTCGAACTTCAAAATTAGGTGCGAGTTACTTTATGTTAATCATAAACCCAAAAGAATGAATAGTTCCGATAAGTGCTCTTTCTGCAACAGGCAGGCTCGAGAAGATTGTTTTCATTTTCTGAATGCCCAGTTTTAGCGGAATTCCGAGCACGGCATGTTGACAAGAGAGCACCTAATTCCTTAAGTCTAGTAAAGTTTGCGATGGAAGCCTGGAACTACAGGAAAGTGCTTGTTTTTATTTCAATAGCTTATATATTATATAGCAGGAGAAGCTTATATACGTGAGGTACCGGCAATGACAATAGTAGTAAGCCGACCGAAAAAAAAAAAAAAAATTCATGTTGCTCGCAATATGAGGGGATACGAATCAGTAGCTGTTCCATCACCAAGAAACCGACAACCGATTTTACTTATGTCCGCAAAAATCCGAATTCATCTTTCCGAAATGTTGGAAGGGTTTTAGGTTTTTCAAAAAATAAAATTAGAAATGTATTCAGGACTTACAAGTTTATGCCGCATCGCTTGTATATCGTCCCCTGGGACTTCGGAAGTTTATGACGTCATTATGGCGTCTAACGTTCCTTGCACAAATGTCGATTTGGGAAGAAAACGTTCTTCCATAAATCCTATGGACTGATGAATCCAAATTCACCTCTAAAGAAGAGATTGTTTTCTTAAATTTTAACAAGTCGTAACAGATTACTTAAGATAATATCTTAAATAAACGGCACTCTTTACGCTTTCAAATATAGTTCTGCTTTCGATTATAAACCACAAACGAGTAATTTTGAATCACATCAGAAATGAAGCAATAATTATTACAGGTAATAATTATGTAGATAAAGTGAGCGAAGGGAGACAATAAGAGAGGAAGCCCCATCTCATTTCGTAAAATGTAAATGCCTGATTTATGATAAAATAAACATGAAACAACATGGTATTAACTGGATTAGATTAGTTTGCATTACACTGCCGTTATAGGAAGGGTTAAACCCATACAGCCTACCTAGATAGGTTCGGTTATACTGTAGTAAACACTTTTGCATAGGTCATTGTATACACAGACCACAATGATATTAATCATCATGGGCCATGACGGGTATATTTACCTTTGGCACTGTATTGATTACGGTTATGTTATTTCCATATAGGAATATATTAGATATTATGTAAGTTTAACTATTTTAACTATTCGGTTGGAAAGTAAGAAAATAGTTTTTCTTGCTTTTCAGTAATGCCTGATATGTACAAAAAAATGAAATGATATTTGCTAAAGCAGGAGTTAACATAATCGTTTTCTTTCTTTGTTTCGTTGATGAATTTATTGTATAAATGAGAAAATTAGAACCCTTGTAGTTAAACCTTTGTATTAAATTTTTTTTGAACACCCTCTCTGAAGCGTCATAACATTCAAAATGACTTCTATTTTAATTTGCGTAAATAAAATGGCTGTGTTCTGATTATAAAAAATTAATTACTGTCAAATGCAGACTTGTTCTTTAAACTTTAAACTCAATACGCCGGTGGAGATGGAGAGTTGGTTTCCGAGAGGATCGAAGTCACGATAGCCCAAGTGGTTAGAGCAGCGGCGCATTGAATCGAAGGTCGTGGGTTCGAATCCCACTCGTGACACTAACTTTTTCATCTCAACCAATACTTTAAATAAAGATTAATTAATTGAAAAAAGTGATTTGGTCAATCGGACGGTCAATCAAGTGTTAAAAAAGATTAAAACTTTTATCTATTTCAAATTATATAAAGGCTCCATTTTTTCAGTTTGTTAAAAAACTACAAAAATTTTCAATAATTGATTGTCTATTATAAAAGAATGTTGCTTACTCAGTCTTAATAAAATTGACATTAATAAAATAATTTTGTTTAAAACTTTTTTTTGTCTTGCAATTGAACAAGGTTTACCATATCTACTTGCCCAGCTGAGTATAAAGTTGATATTTCTTTTAATAGTTATTAATTACTTTTTAGGGGCTTTCAGCAGGTATTTCAGCATGTAGAATGAAAAAACTTTTGTATGGATTAAAGCTGGTATCGTGGGTTCGATTCCCACCGTCGCCTCTGGCCCTTTTTTCACAATAACCCCCCCAAATTTGAACACACATATACGAATTGTCACATGGCTAATATGCATAGTTCATAACGCCAAAAAAAAAAAAGCTGGTATATTTCATCAGGATGGTATTGACTTTGAAATGTTTTAAGGCAGATGATTTTTTTTAGGGAGAACTTTATCTAAACGAAAACGATAACAGTATACGTTCGCTGTTATCAACAGCAATATTATATCATAAATGTTTTATAAGAAATTTTATGGCTTCCAGAGCTCGCCAACTGGACTGTAACGATAGCTCAAGTGTTAGGGCAGCTGCTTATTAAGCCGAAGGTCGTGGGTTCGAATCCCGCTCGTGACACTAACTTTTTCGTTTCAACCAATACCTTACATAAAGATTAATTAATTGAAAGAAGTTATTTGGTCAATCGGACCACGAAGTATAATGGATTTAATAGATTTTAATGTACAAGAGCTAGGTTGTACCAGAGATTGTATGGACCATAGTCCCTTGAACATGGTTAGTTGGATTATAGTCCCCCCCTTGTACCTTTTGTATTTTAAGCTAATTAATAATTTCATTTAGAATGTAACGGGGACGTGTGTTCTTGAATGTAAAATTATTTATTTAGACTATGCTCTAGGCAAACCTTTGGGGTCTTTCGATAGCTTGTAGATATTTTATGTCAATCGGTGCCGATGGTGAATTGTGCTCACCGGCCTGGTCTAACGCAGACTTGTTTATGGGGGTAAATCATCACAATAATAGTGATTTTGCCCATGACGTGTGAGATATGGGAATGTACGAACGCAATTTTCGCGCTTGTGAGCGAAAGGGATTGCTAGAATTGTCGCCAAAATGGACCATAACTCCGTAATACTCGTTGGGCGTTGCCGAGAGAGGGTGGAAATCGTGTTTACTGCAAACAGGCCAAATTGAGTTCCATCAAATCAGAAAATAACTCCTGAGGCACCACACTGCAAATTCCGTAACCGTAGCCCATTAGGCCGGCCCATTAAAACTTGGCAGTCATCGATCCTCGTAGCGAAGTTTGCCCATGTGAACACAGAGGCGGTAAAAGCCCAAGGGATTGATATCGCACCCTGGGAATCGAGTCAATTAATTGATTCCTACCGATCGAAGATCTCCTTTCGACGGAGTCATCGGCGGTTCTCGTTTGCCGTAGCTACGTGTTTGAGAAATAATTTCACGCTTGGAACGGAGTTCAAAGCAGAAACCTACACTAGAACATCCAATTAACCTAATTAATTATGGAACAACCCAAGGAAAAACCGTTTTTGCCTTTAATATACACAAATTCAAGATAAAAATTCTTCAATTCCTCAACGATATTCAATAATATTTGAACTTTCAAAATGATACAAAAATCATCCTAATAAAACAATATTATTAATTTCCTGGTAAAAAGTCGTCATGGCTTTACACTACCGTTATTACATTAAATATACATAAAATATGAGAACGGTGATTTGAACAGGGAAGCATAGGGAGACCAGGATATCAGAGACATGCAACAGGTTTATCACCTCCCAGATCTCAACACAATCCCTCAAAATATTTTACTTGCGCAAATTAAATTTTTTATTTATTTAATGGTGAAAGCTTCAATCTCTTTGTTTTTGTTCTCTATGAAGTATATCAATCAAATTGATTTTAACTGGCAAACCGTCAGTGACATTATTATGCTAATTAAAAGAAGGCACGTTTGACACTTCCCACTAAATTTTATATTTCTGTTCAAGGTGTTATGTATCGTCAACTTTTCAGGATCTCGGTCTAGTCTGAATGAATAAAAGTCCTTGTCAATGTTAGGACTGAATCTATCTTCAAATAAATTCGAAACCATTTATTAATTGTTAAGCTTAAATGGTATCGCTGAATTGATTAATTTTGCCCTGATGATGACCTGAAAATAGGTCGAAAGCTAGGCATATAACAATTAATTGGTTTTTCGTACAAACCACACCGAGATCAATATAATTCGTTTCATATTTTCGTTCTGTTCATACATCAAAAGTAAACTGACTCGTCAAACTCGCACAAACACCTTGACGTGTCTTTAACGCAACAAAGGCTCCCGCACCGACAAACTGTGAACTACCTTCCCTTCGCTTTGAAAGTTTTATTTGTTGGCCTGCAAGTTGTTGAACATTTTGATCGGTCACACTTGTTTAAATGTTCCGGAACAACAGTGAATAATTCGACAAATAAATTACCTACTACTACAAAATTCACACGTAAGAACCGTAACATTATTTTATGATTCCCTAAATATGAAGTACACTTCATTAAAGCTCTCCGTGACCATTTCATTTGTCGTCGAGAATCAAATCCGATTACACGACATTTGAAAAATGGCAAAAAGGAGGGAAAACTCATAAGGTGAAGTTGAGATAGGAAGTTGATGTCCGAGTGGATCGAGGTCACGATAGCTCACGTGGTAGAGCAGCGGCGTATCTAGCCGAAAATCCTGGGTTCGAATCCAGCTCGTGCCATTAGCTTTTTTTCATCTCAACTAAAAACCTTAATTAATTGTATTATTTTTTGAGATTTAACTGAATTATGAACCTAGTTTGGCTGGATTGCCGATAATTTTGACCCGTTAATCCTTAATGTTTTCTGATTTGTCAGACACGTTTTGTCATTTTGCCAAATTTAGTGGTTTAACCCGGAGGTATAAATAAGGAGGGACAACACGAGGCGACTACTGAAGATGACGAATATACAAAAACAGGCGAAAAAAAAAGAGGACTGAGCCGGAAACGATAAAACTACTGTAACATTATCTTATACTTGCTTAGTGGTCATAAGATGTTATTCGAATTAATTTATTTTATCAAAGGTTTTTAAGGCTGAGTTGAAAAATTAATGTCACGAGCGAGATTCGAACCCACGACCTTCGGCTATGAAAATATGACAAAAAGAGGGAAAATTCGAACGGTTGTAAGTTGAGATGAGGGGTAGCTGTCCGAAGGATCCAAGTCACGATAGCTGAAGTGGTTAGTGAAGGGGCGTATTTAACCGAAGGTCGTGGGTTCGAATCCCGCTCGTGACACTAGATTTTTCATCTCAAAAAAATAATTAATTGAAATATAAAATTATTGTTTCATTTTTCATTTTCGCTAAATTATTATTCTAAAGATGATTCTTTTAGATATTACTTTATAAATGAATACATGCGTCAGGGTTATAAGCAGGGAGAGAGACATAGACTATTTCTTGCGAAAATGAGCGAACAGCGCAACATGAAAATCATTAAAAAGTAAAAATCAACATATAAAACCCATTTGTTGTTATATAGTATAGATAAAATAAATTAATTTACTGAATGATTGAAATTCTAAAGAGCAGGCTATAAGAACTGGTGGTAAATTAATTTTTCCATATACTTTTCAGATATTCTAAGTGATAAATGTGTGTCCATATAAAAACCGAAAATCTAAAACATTTATTTGTGTTTGGACATTTTATAAGATTTAAATTGCACTATGTTAGCTACTAGAAAAAGGTTTATGAAACATCAGACCTGTTTAAGATCGACTCGGTTAACAAACGTCTGACAAAATTCCAACTCTTTTCCTACAACTTAACGGTTTTAAAAGAGTTTTTATAGGGACAAGGACAAATCATTTATTTCTCAAACAGGGGCTACAAGCGTAGGCCGAACTTTACAGACATAGATAGCGCATAAATAACTCCGGCTAAGGGCGGAGATGGCCACACGCACACTTTCAAAGGGTTCCTCCATGCTCCTCCCGGCTAATGAGACATCGTATTTCTGGATCGCTGGCGTTTGTTAAACTGTCCTGTCTCAAACCAGGTGATTAGTGACTTTTTTTCTACGGTGCCTAAAATATCGCGTCCCATACACAGTTTCCTTTTGTCTGTGAGATAAAGAATATAGTCAGTTACCGACTGGGAGAGTAGGAAAAATCAATGGTGTTTTACTTCACTAATTATACATATGTATATGCATGAACACTTTAATTTTTTTTCATAATTCATGAGTCATAAAAAATGAACGCGTTCAAATGCAAATATCTTCCAGAGGTACTGCAAAACCTATTCTGTTAGATATACCTGTATAAAGTAAGCTACTATACTTTTCTTCTGTTTAAAGATTAAAATAAAGAAATAATCCATTGCCTCGCGTATTGTTTAAACAATGCATAAATAAATACCAGAACACGCTTTGCCACAATGAGAGCGTTTTAAAGACAAAAAGTCAGACATTACCGTGTAAATATTTACACTTTATGGTGGATGTTGGTCTGCGAGTCGGTGAACTTGTGTTGACCCAGCATAGGATCACTTACTCAACCGTTTCGGCATTACTCACTCATGTTACTCACTGAAAATGGCGCATTTCAATGAACCCGCAAGTATTTATTTTTTTCAATGTTAATTTATTTTAAGAAACAAATACAATTAATTTTATGCACAGTGGCCCCCGGACAATACCTTTATTCACTACACAAATAATTGGCAACTTAGTTCTCATAAAAAAACAAAAACACCCTACATCTAATATTTCTTATTCTGATAAGAATAAATAAGTATGTATGAGGCCTTAGTTAATTTAATAAATTAAATAAATAATAAATATAAATACATATACAAAACACACACACACACACACACACACACACACACACACACACATATGAACATAAAAGCCATACATAACNATATATGAACATAAAAGCCATATATATATATCAAAACTTTGAATAAATAGGTACATAAATACATGAATAAATAAATAATATAGAAACAAATAAGAAAAGTAAAGAACTAAGTATGGCGTTAATATATTTGAGCCTCGAATTCAGGTCCCATAGGGTTTTGTATTTGGCTGTGGGTGTACAGTTTTATCAGATATCTTGAACTATTCTGATGGCGTTCCAGGATGATTCCCAGGATATCTATCAAAAAATTTGAAAAGTGGTATCCATGAACTCGCGAAAAAATTGCACTCCGGAGTTTGCGCGGAGTACAAGTATGTTGGATGATAAAGGGCTGTTACTGCATAACCTTAGGAACTTATTTTGAGTTCTTGCGCAAAGCTAAGCAGACACGCGAGTGAAAACGAACTCAATAAGTGACCTTATGCCGGTTCGGCATTATTTAGGCTTTTAAGTGCAAGAACTTATGTATGTTTTTTTTTAAATTATCTGACCAACTTTTTCTAACTTATTTTGCAATACATACAGGAAAAGAACTAAGAAGAAGAAAAATAACTTTATTCTAGGACTGATGTCCGCAAAGAATAATATACACGAAATAAATAAAGGAAGTTCCTTCTATGAAATTAAAAATAAAATGAGATAGAAATCTTGTCACAATGTATACCAGCAAGTTAGGCCAGAAGAAAAAAATAACAAGAATATTAAACAAAAATATCAAATATTAATTTAATGTCTCTGGTTGGAGGGAGAGGAGGTGATTATACAGGTGGGATTTAAAGGAGGATAAGGAGGCAGCGTGACGAATAAAAAGGGGAAGGGCGTTCCAGAATTTAGGAGCTCGGGTCAGAAAGGATCTTTCGAAGGTATGGGTTGTACGTTGTGGAAGGATAAGGTCGATTGGGGATGAGCGGGTCTTACGAGTGTGATTTGAGGAGTTGAATTGGAGGGATTGGGTGATGTAATGAGGACGACGAGTGTGGATGGACTGGAAAAGAAAGCAACTTAAAAAATCCTGTGCACGGAAGGAGGCTCTACCCGGGAAAGTTGGGAATACAACCCCGACACCCGGGACCCCCGTGGGGTTGCCGAACACGAATCTTACGCAACAATTCGTAATACTCTTCAATCGCGCCCCCCCCCCTCCGAGAGACCACCGTATGCCACACAGCTATAATCGAAGAAGGGAAGTATAAGGGAAGATCCAAGGAGTTTGCGGGTGGAGAAAGGTAAGAGAAGCTAGGACCAACGAAATAGGCTGAGGGAGGCAATACAATGGCGGGGAATTTGGGAAATATGAGGATGCCAGGAAAGGTTTTGGTCAAAGACTACTCCTAGGTTTTTAACCGAGGAGCAGAAGAGAATGGGATGGTTATTTAATATGAGAGGTGGGATGATCGGGAGGGAATTGAGGAGTTGCCTCGACCCGATAATTGTGCCGGTGGATTTGGGCGGATTGAAGACTAGGGAATTTTTATGTGTCCATTCGTTGATGGAGTTTAAATGTTTTTGGATCTTGAGAATGGCCTAGTGGAGATCGGAAGGGTGGAATATGTATATTTGGGAGTCATCGGCATAGTTACATAAGGTGATAGTTACAGGACTGGATGCAGTCGGGCAGGTCGTTGATATAAATGGAAAAAAGGATAGGAGAGATGCTAGAGCCTTGGGACACCCCAGATTTTAATGGGAGGGAGGAGGAGGTAAGAGCATTGGGAAGGGAGACAGCTTGGTGGCGTTTGGTAAACTAGGAGTGGAGATTCCAGTTTAGAGACGAGGGAAGAGTGAGGGTCAGAATCGAAACTATTAGACTTCGAGAACATGTTAACACATCTAGTGCTTTTCTCGTTGAATGGTTTCGATTTCACATTAAGCGATATAATTTATCAAGTAAAAGCTCGAATACTTTTTGTCGATGTGCTCAAAAATTTCTAACTCTATTTTAAATCTAAATTTATTAATGTGCCATTGAATTTATCTTTAAATATTTATAAACTTGTCAAATTGATAACTAGCTATCGTTAGCGTCCAAAAACACCTGTGTTGCACGTAAGAAGGAAAAATAAGTAAATTATATGCAAAAAAAACACACTCGGTGGAAACACGGCCCAAGATAGGTGAGCCACACCGTATATCATTATATATTAGCATATTATATAAAATATGTGTCTATGTGTGTTTTGAAAAGGGTGATAAGTGGGTTTACGAACAAAGCCTCGTACCGTGCCAAAATTTCAGGGCATTCTTTCCAGATTTAAACGTTCTACATTTGTCGCTTTCCACCAGCGAAGAATCCTAACACAAATCCTATTATCCTCTGAACAAGTCTGCGAACATTTCAGAACCTTTTAAGAAAATGGTGCGAAACCGTATTTCATTTCTGGCGCTTTGTTATTCCTGCGGTATCCCCCACGTCCGATCATTAATATACCACGGCAGTAGGATCGGTAAATCATTGCAGCTGACATTTGTCAATTCTGAAAAACGACCGCCCATTACAACATTTAAAAAAATGCGCTGTTATCCCGTTGCCGAGTTGTACCAGAATGGACGAGACAATTGCCATTCCTGATGCACCAACTTGAGTTTGTCCCGAGCCTGATGCATAAAAAATATGATCGTCCCGTTCATCCAAATTATAACTAAACCACTAAAAAATTATATTTTGTTATTATGTTACCCCTTCTAAATTAAATTGAACAAAATTTTTCACACAAACAAAATTAGGAAAGCAAGTTGATTCACATCGACAGATGCCACTCCTGATGAAAATTATGCCGAAATGAAGATGGAAAGAAAAGTAAATTCGTTTATTTAAGCGATGTTTTGGTTTTCCGCCATTATTCCATATTGTTTCATAAAGTAAGAAATTTTAAACAAAATTTCTACGATATTTTACAAATCTGTTATTTAATTGTATTTGGAAACGTATGATTCGTAATTTATCCGTATAACATAGACAAAACATAAATACACACAACACATAAGACGTATTATATACAATATAAAAAGCCCCAATTTCCCTTAAAAAGCGGAAAAGGGGACCCAGAAACCCGCTGCTGTGCTCCAGTACCATTATCAGATTGGATTGCATGCCCACACGCTCCCTGTAGGGAGACAAGGCATGACATGTTTCCAGTATGTGGGACATATCGAGCAACCTTTCTCTGCATAAGGGGTATCTGCGCGGGCGTTAGCCCAAGAACAGGTGCCCGTGTGTCAACCGCGTATGGCCTATTATTAATCGCGTAAGGACGATTCCTTGTTTCTGGCTCAGGTTCTCGGGGGGGGGGGGTCTACGAATCGTGCTCTTGACGCGCAAAAGCCTGTCGGACGATCCGGCCCACTGACGCTGCCATCTTTCTTTTATCATGTTCTTTACTGCTAGCTTGGCGTCAGAGGGCCTGGTCGCGATGGTCCGGTCTGGAGGGTGGGACGTCCCGGCCTTTGCCGCATCGTCCGCACGTTCATTACCCTCCAGCCCGACGGTTTATTTATTCTTCCAACTTATCATTCATAAAATCTATCAGTATATTGCAAAATCATGGAAAGATAAATAGAGTTAAGTAGAGTAACACAGATTATATGCACTTCAACATATGCTGCTATAAGAGATAGGTATAAATATATAAATAGATAAGGGTGTTAACATAGTAAATCTTACTATTTAGAAAAAACTATCAAAATTGGACTAGTGAATCTCTGGCTGAACGGACATTGTATTGCTATTAATTTTTTGGAATGAATGTAATTTATTAGCGTGAATGGAAGGGCTGCTTGACCACGCCCCGAGGAAAATTGAGTACTCTGGGGGAGTGAATGTGACTTTTAGGTTTGAAGAATTTGATGTATAAATTTGTATTGTATGTTATGTGTCTCTTCTATTGTTGACAGCCTGAGGTACAAACGTTTTATAATATTTACGTAGTATAAATATAAAAGCAGATTCAGTACCCAGATCGAGACCCTCGACTGGCTGCAGTTTAAAACAAAATATACGTGAAAGATTCGAAAAAGAAGGAAAACACGCAAAAGGCCGGCGATGACTCCTGCTGATTGTCGGCCCATAAACATCCAACATCATATAAATTTAATTAATCTCCAAATGGGCTAATTCCTGTTACGTACTCCTCAAAATCATTCCTTCCAATTATTTTAATTAAATGAAGGCAGATTTCAGCCAAGCCACAGCGGTTTGAATGGAATAATTAGGTTTACCTAGTACGTAACATGAAACGGTATCGACTGTACGGAAGCTCAACGTCATTATTTGAATGGAAGTTTGATTATAAAATACAGATAAATTTCCCTTTAGTTTTAATTAGATTTGTTATATGTAATGTTTCCAAGATTTCTCAAGATATCTTTTTTTTAGGTAGGGCACAGTATCTAGTATAAACAAAGTTAGTTGTGTCTGCAACGTGTTTATTGTGTTTTACATGATATGACTGTCTTGTCTTTCATTTTATACCGCACTCTTGACTGATAAACCTGTTCCCAAAATTTCTTCTTTGTCGATATATTCTTCGGTACAACCTATTTATTTAATATTGTAAATAATTATTATTTATAGTAAGGTCTTGATTGCGATGAAAATGTTAGTGTCGAGAGCGGGGTTCGAACCCACGACCTCGGCATATTTGATAAATGGCAACAAAAGAGGAAAATTCAAAAGGTTGTAGGTTGAGATGGGGAAACGGTGTCCGAATCTCAACCAAGACCTTACATAAAAATAATAATTAATTGAAATAAGTAATTTGGGTCAATTAGACCACTAAACCTAAATGGATTAACTGTAAATAATATTGCTTTTATAGTTAATAAAAATAAATGAGATTTTGTTTCCGACCAGTGAGTTGTTTTTATATTTACTTTCAAAATTGTCTTTTATTGGAGAAAACTGGTCTGTTATTTCGTAAGCCCTTTTAAGCTTATACTTAACAGTAACAACAGGTAAGAACAGTTACCTTTTTACAAATAATGTAAATGTTACAAAAATATGACCAAAGAACTTCATTGCTTAAGAATGGAAACACATACATGTAATTCAGGAACTGTATGGAAATAGTTGAAAGCAAACTGTTTGGTTATTATTTTACGGTCGGATTTGTGATGCTTCCTTTTTTAACGCCTTTTACCGTTTGTCTGTTGGACTTTGTAGTCATCGTTAAACGGCGGTTGATCCTCCTGTTTGAATCCGGCAAAGCCCATCTCAATTGTTTGCGGAATAATGAGGTCGAGGTGAAAACCCTTAAGGGTAGGTTTTCTTTACAAACCACTCCTCAATTGGCGATTAGCCAGTGCTGATCCTTTTGGGACTCCTTTTTGGATATACGGCGTTTGTAAGATTGCCATCTCGGCCGGGTTTTCGTACTACGACCGCCGACCCAATTTTCATCTTATCGACTCTGCCTGGTTTCTGTTTGGATCAAATTAGATTTCCCGTTTTCCCAACTCATTCGAGGGATTCGATCCCCCTAATGTGTCACGTCACCAAGTACAAAGCGGGCCCAGTACAAACCTAAAGTTTTATTTTATGACTTACTCTTACCCGGAGCACTATTCTGAACATACTACTTCAACTGATTGAAATATATTTAAATACTGCAATTCAATAGTGTGAAGAGTTTATTTATCTATTTTAGAATATTTGGAATCCATCTACTTAAAAACTAAATATGTTAAAAATACATTCTCTTTTAAACAGTTTGGGGTCATTATTATCATATGAGTCAGAAATTACGTTTGAAAATGGATCAATCGTTCCGCTAGTTTTCACATCCTTGGTCTAAAAAATCAAAATGGGCCGACCTTGAGTGCTCGAGGCTAACGACATAGATGAAAAAGAACGTCTATATTCTTCTTACTATAGAAAAAGATGTTTGTTGTTCGTTTGCATATTGAGTGTTTAAATTCGATTTTCACCATAATTTATCTTTCACCTTTGAAAAATACCCATGATTAATAATCGGATTCAGCAAGTTTAAAATACACACTTAGACATTTAATAAGGGTACAAGCATTCTCGACACTGGTACCAACTGGGATATAGTTAAGTGGTGTGCTACCAGTGTTATTTCGTAAACCCTTTTAAGCTTATTCTATGGTACACTTAACACATTACTAATGTAAATGTTATAAAAATATGAGAAGGAGAGAAACAAGCTAAATAGAGAGAGGAAGGTTGTTACAAAGGTGGTTTAAACTGAATTTCATCAAACGATTTCCCACAAGGCTATTTTAAACAGATAATTTAATTTCCCTGCCCACTGTTGATATGGTATGGTAAAAAAGAATATTTGTAAAGGGAGTTTACAGCAGGGTTTGCGCTCCCCAGGCAATGGAGCCTTCTGGCTTATTGTACCTTCCTAGTTCCTTAGTTCAGTGCAATAGACTCAATCCTTCTCCTTACAAGTATCAGGTCATTGACTGTCGTTAGGTTAAATCTCCATTGAGCTGTTGCTTTTCATTCGAAGATGATATGAGTGGCTGTTTCTTCCTCCTCATTACTTAATCTACAAATGGGATCCTCGTTGTATAAGGCCATGTTGTGTAGATGTTTTCTCAGATACCAATGACCGGTTAGTAGTCCTACTACTCCTCTGAGTTTGCCCCTCTCCAGTTGCAGCAATGATTTTGCCAGTCTTAGTGAGGGTTGTTTCAACATTGAACAAGGGTACAAGCACTCTCGACACTGGTACCACCTGGGATATAGTTAACTGGTGTGTTACCAGTGTTATTTCGTAAACCCTTTTAAGCTTATACTATGGTACACTTAACACGTTACTAATGTAAATGTTATAAAAATATGAGAAAGAGAGAAACAAGCTAAATAGAGAAAGGAAGGTTGTTTAAACTGAATTTCATCAAACGATTTCCAACGCGGCTATTTTAAACGATAATTTAATTTCCCTATCTCTGTTACA
Organism: Cimex lectularius; assembly: GCF_000648675.2. Lineage (NCBI taxonomy): Eukaryota > Metazoa > Arthropoda > Insecta > Hemiptera > Cimicidae > Cimex > Cimex lectularius. Next base: position 140,608 of record NW_019392850.1, read on the forward strand.
TATTTCCATTATTTAAGTTTTGAGATCTTATAAAATAGATATTACAAGTTAAGTAAATTCTGAACGTGGAAATTTTTTTTAACAAAATCAACATCTTACGCGGTTGACACACGGACCCTTATGCAGAGCAAGGTTGCTCGATGTGTCCTACATACGAGGCCTTGGTATCCTCCCTTGGCTCCATACAGAGAGCGTGTAAGCATGTCGCCAGGTTTTTGAGTACGTGTATTTATTAGCGGGAGTAGTAATCTAGCGGGATCAAGAAATATAGTGTCACCATCGCCCCTCCTGCAACGTGTGTCTTTAGAGTCGATGGCGGAATATTAATAAAAGTACCCCAACGACACTAATTTACATTAGATTATTAATATTGGACGTAGTATTCCACCGGAATGAGTTCAAATAGGTGTAAATTTATTTATTTGTGCGATTATTTTTTTAGGAGTTAGTTTTAGGCTAGATTATATTTTGCATGCGTTAGGGGATGGTATGACGTAGCTGTTTAAAGATCCCGTTGGATGTGAAGCGAGCATGTCTTGAGCACCTAGCTTAAGGTGGATAGATACTATTAATACTATTAAATTAATAATGTCCGTTCAAATCGCGAATAAAAAAATATATTGGAATCATTTATCTTTATGTATATCTTGTTGATCAAGTATTCAAGAATATGTGCGTTGATTAGTGACCGATAGTCGATGATTATTCAGAAATCGTGAGATGCGGTCTGGTGTGATGTAGTTTTCAGAAAAACATTTTCTTTATCGTGCCAACGTTTCGATCTTTATTGAGATCATCTTCAACGCCTGAGATTTACATTGTTTAAACTTAACAAATAAATGTAGGATGTGGAAAAAAGTGAATTTATACAATGCAAAATAAATTTCTTATATTCAATCGAATTATTTCTACTAACTCAAAGTGTTTGTTTTCTGTGTAATTGTGTCATTCTTGTGCGTCGTGTTGAGAGTGGCAGTGAGATATTATAAAACAGCAATATCTCACTGGCACGCATGTATTTATTAAATTTAAACAATGTTTGTAAATGCCAGGCCCTGAAGATGATCTCAATAAAGATCGAAACGTTGGCGCGATAAAGAAAATGTGTTTCTGAAACCTGCATCACACCAAACCGCATCTTACGATTTCTGAATAATTATTCAAAGATAGTTAATTTCACATTTGTTTTTATAAGGGAAATTTTTAATAACGTTAGGGTGACGCTAAATTGACTGAAGTGCACAAGCGCAGAGCAAACGTAACGCTATCTAAAATAGCGTCCTACGTTATTGTCTTAGAATAGCGGAATTGTTAACGAGCGACGGTAAAATCAACAAAGCAGTTTCTAAGATATTGCCCATTTAAAAAATTATATTACATACGTAGAAATACAAAAGAATAGTTTATGTTATATTCACTATTTTTCGTGGTCCGCTTGACCAATTAATAATATTCAATTAATTAAGGTTTTTAAGTTGAGATAAAAAGTCAGCGCCACGAGCGGGATTCGAACCCACGACCTTCGGCTTGATACACCGCTACTCTACCACTTGAGCTATCGTGACTTCGATCCCCTCGGGCACTAACGTCCCATCTCAACCGATTACACGACATTTGAAACAATTCAAATGGTGGGGTTGAGATGGGAAGTTAGTGCCCAAGGGGATCGAAGTCCACTTAAAAACCTTAATTAATTGGAAGTTCATGTTATAGTTAACACCTTACAATTCGTAGAAGTTTTCATGAATCGCGACTCCTAAGAATGTATGTTTGATGTTCCAACTTTAAAATATTTAGCTGTTTTATGTACATACAAGCAGTAGTGACAGTAATGCCACAACAATTGGGTAAAACAGATCATTTGGCTAAAGAGCATACATTTTTGTTAAAACCTATACAAAATCTGATTCGCAGCCATCGTAATCTTCGTAGTTCTTCCAAGACGAAAAATTTGCATCGTCCGTTAACCATTGATATTCTAATTTTATATTAAATTGCTGGAAATGTAACTACGGTAGTATTTCATGTTTTTGTTAAATGCTTAATTTCTCTGGAAGCGGTTTAAATATTCCGTTTGAAGCATTTGTATTAAAAAATACTACTACTACTACCAATAATAATAATCACTGGCAACCTGGTTTTTTTTGTTTAGAACTTAGACACGGGATTTTTCCACATATGTAAATACATCAAAATATCGTTCGGATAAAACAAAACACATAAATAATATTTCAAAATATTACGGTTATTAATGACTGATGCACTTTATTCTAAGAACACAAATCAAATTAAAAAAGGGCTATTATCGCCCCAACCTGTTTATTACCCTGAGGAATTAAGGATGATGGCTTACAGGCTTTCACCTCTCAGACCATAACAGGACCCACTATTCATTTCAGCATTTCATAATATATTTTCCAGATTGTATGAAATGCTGAGCCCACAACTTTTTTTTTGCAAATTTTACCGAGATATATTCTTTGTTGTCACACTCGGTTCATGGCCGAAATTATTAAAGCTCGCCATAATCGATGCCTCTAACTTCTTACTTTGCAACACCTATGCTTTTTATCTATCTATACTGAAAGTTTAAAATAAAATTAATTAATACAGGAGGTGGTTAGCAGGTCTTCAAATGGTTACACATTTCTGGATGCAGCTCACTTCGACTGTGCTGGATTAGTATCGCGGCGCCGTACTGTTTCTGTGCTTTGTTTACCACGAAGGGAAAATCGAGTTCACGTGCTATTCACGATTACATAAATTTAAACCGTTTGCGATCAGAATGAAATGAAAAATTTTTAAATGTTGAATTCTTTGTTTCAGGTGAACGTGCGAATGTGACAACATTTTCTCAACACAATAATAATATTTTTTGGTTACTTTTCTAGTTTTCAGATTAAGCCAGAAGGTATCAACTTTTAAACTGTTCTTTAATCACAAGGTAGGACTGGAAAGATAAAAGTTTTTGTTTTGGTAACCTGGATATTTCTTATCCGGCTTATTTAGTTAAGATGACATGATTTTTCAAGATGAAAACATAACTGAATTATTATTGACTTTGTATGGCTTTAACAAGGATTTGAAACAAATTAGATCACTGTTCGTGATGTTCCTGACTAAATAGGCCATTATCTACTGTGGTAGCGTTATTTCTTCACGTTGAAGAAATTTATAATGGAAATAATCCACGTGGTCTAAATATCTGCTGACAACCGCCAAGAAGAGGGTCACAACAGGCCAAAAGATTAAGTGTCAGCTAGTTGAAAAGTCCAGCATTCCTGTTGAAGGAAGAAAACCTTCGGAACTCAATTGAATATTTAACTTTTTTGTCATTTATTTTCTTCTAAAACTGTATAGGAATTATATACATCCAGCAGATTGAATTTCAATTTTTGATTGTGACAGCACGGCCGTTATAGAGAAAGCTACCCATTGGCACCCGCTCTTTGTGATCTTGAAATTTATTGTGAAAAGGTATGTAATATGTTTTGATGGAAAAAAACAAACAAAAAAAACAACAAGTTGGCATGTGAATATCTCTGTGAAGTGTATTATTGTTTCCGTAAAAAGGGGCAGAAAAAATTAGTCTAAAATCTTCGATTGAAAACTGTAATTTTTGACCGATCCATAAGCTTGTCACCGTATATCGAAATAGGTTTGTGTAGGTAATAAAGTATTTTAAATCGTTCGTTAAGTGTCTTTTTTTAAATCTTGTGTGGAGCCTAGTTAGTCTTCTATCAAATCTAAGTCCTAACATTGTAAAAAAAAGGTTCACTATATAAGTTATGCTAGGAAAAGTCTCACGGAGAAGTGTAAAGGTGATATATTTGAAGAGGTTTGTTAACCTAACCCAAAATTTCATTAAACTTTATTTTACAAAGATTGCTCCCCTCTTTAATTGTTGGCATGTGGTTTTATAACATAAGAAAGCTTGTGTAGAAGAGGCTGACTTGTTAATATTGGGGTGTCATCAGCGTATGTGGCGATAAGTGCATTTTCATTTGTGGGCATGTCAGAAGTAAAAATTGTGTAGAACGGCGGAGCGAGTATTCACCCCTGTGGAACACCTGCAAGCATTCAACTCAGAAGTCTACGATCCCTGGTTTACTGCAAAAAATCCCTCCTTAAGGTATGATTGCATAATCCGAATATACGACTGGGTAAACATAGTTTTAATCCCTAATAGTACGACAAGATATGGGTTTAATACCCCGAGAAATGTGGAATTACTCTGGGATAGTGTGAATGAAAGTATGAACGTAATTTATTAGAATTAATTAAGGTTTTTAGTTGAGATGAAAAAAAGTTAATGGCACGAGAGGGGTTGAGATGGAGAGTTGATGTCCGAGTGGATCGAGGTCACGATAGCTCAGGTGGTAGAGCAGCGGCGTATCTAGCTGAAGGTTGTGGGTTCGAATCCCTCTCGTGCCATTAACTTTTTTTCATCTCAACTAAAAACCTTAATTAATTGTAATGTATTAATTGGTCAAGCGGACCACGAAATTAGTGAATGTAATTTATTAGCGTGATTGGAGAGGTTTTTTCTCTAATAACCCGAAAAATATCGAGTACTCTAGTGGTAGATTGAATAAATGTGCGAATGTAATTTATTAGCGTGAATGGTAGCTTATCCCCAATTACCCCGAGGAATATCGAGTATTCTGGGGTAGAGTGAATAAATGAGCGAATGTAATTTATTAGCGTGAATGTAGAGTTTTATCCTCATTCACGCCGAGAATTATGGAATATATATAT